>NW_027189239.1:53058-79181 GCF_040958095.1 Procambarus clarkii | reverse complement strand
CCAGCACTGGCCCTCGCCTTCAATACACCAGCACTGGCCCTCGCCTCTCAATACACCAGCACTGGCCCTCGCCTCTCAATACACCAGCACTGGCCCTCGCCTCTCAATACACCAGCACTGGCCCTCGCCTCTCAATACACCAGCACTGGCCCTCGCCTCTCAATACACCAGCACTGGCCCTCGCCTCTCAATACACCAGCACTGGCCCTCGCCTCTCAATACACCAGCACTGGCCCTCGCCTCTCAATACACCAGCACTGGCCCTCGCCTCTCAATACACCAGCACTGGCCCTCGCCTCTCAATACACCAGCACTGGCCCTCGCCTCTCAATACACCAGCACTGGCCCTCGCCTCTCAATACACCAGCACTGGCCCTCGCCTCTCAATACACCACACTGCCCTCGCCTCTCAATACACCACCACTGCCCCTCGCCTCTCAATACACCACCACTGCCCCTCGCCTCTCAATACACCACCACTGCCCCTCGCCTCTCAATACACCACCACTGCCCCTCCTCTCAATACACCACCACTGCCCCTCACCTCTCAATACACCACCACTGCCCCTCACCTCTCAATACACCACCACTGCCCCTCACCTCTCAATACACCACCACTGCCCCTCACCTCTCAATACACCACCACTGCCCCTCACCTCTCAATACACCACCACTGCCCCTCACCTCTCAATACACCACCACTGCCCCTCACCTCTCAATACACCACCACTGCCCCTCACCTCTCAATACACCACCACTGCCCCTCACCTCTCAATACACCACCACTCCCCTCACCTCTCAATACACCAGCACCGCTCCTCACCTCTTAATACACCAGCACTATAGCCAGCACCAAAATCTAATAATATTATAAAATATAAGTGTTTACTTACGATAATATTTGCGTGATTGCATGAAGTGTTTGTCTTCTTGCTGACTGCACGGACCACAAACTGACCGCTTTGTTGATGTTCCTGGCGGCGGATGACGCTGTGACGTCACAGGTGAGGGACGCTATGCGCACTACTCAATCGTCGCTTGAACCCATCATAAGATCCCACGATCGTCGTCGCCCCTAAATCAACACAACAACCCATCATAAATAGTTTTGTTATTTTTTATTTATTTTTTTACAAGAAGTTACAATGGAGGTTAACAGAGAATATAGAAAATAAGTTGAATTAACATTCTTGTAAAGCCACTAGCACGCATAGCGTTTCGGGTAAGTCTTTAAACTAACAGTTTTTTTTTTTATAAATTAACAGTAAAATTGATAAAAAATGTTACCAGGTATTTTATAGCTTTTCTTTACAGGTACAGATAATTTTAAGTAAAATAATTACAGTAAAATCAAAAAATGTTTACAGGTAATTTGAAGAAATATTGACACAAAAGCAGATCAGAATAATACACAATAAAGAAACAAGGATTACTAGATACATGAGAATAGCATTTCAGGGTTATACATTGGTTCACTGAAGCACAATATGAGGATCGTTTCGAGGAAAAGTTTCAAGAATAATGCAGTAGAAAATGCACTCAATACAACAACCATGATATCAAATGATATCTAAGATTACAATGTTAAAGTAATATGGCTTAGGTACAAATATTGGGGGATTGAGTAGCACTAGATACAGTGTGAAGATAAAGCCCATGGTAGAAAACTATGAAGATGAAATTAGGTACTTTTTGGTTTTATTTTTGAATATGGCAAAAGTTGGACAGCTTTTAAATCATTAGGGAGTAAGTTCCATAGACTAGGTACCTTTATTTACATAGAGTGTTTACATAGATTAAGTTTGACTCTGAGGATATCAAAGAGATATTTATGTCTGGTGTGGTGGGCATGTGTTCTATTACATCTGTCCAGGAAGAGTTTCAGAACAGGGTTTGCACTTAGAAAAAGGGTTTTATAAACGTAATTTACACAGGAGAATGTGTGAACTGAATTTATGTTTAGCATGTTTAGGGATTTAAACAGAGGAGCTGTGTGTTGTCTGAAAGTAGAGTTAGTTATTGTCCTGATAGCAGATTTTTGCTGGATGATGATGGGCCTGAGGTAGTTTGCAGAGGTTGAACCCCAAGCACAGCTACCATAAGTAAGATAGAGATAGATAAGTGCATAATAGAGTGAGAGGAGAGCAGAGTAGGGTACATAATATCTGATCTTAGAGAGTATCTTAGAGAGTATACCAATTGTTTTAGAAACCTTTTTAGTTATGTGTTGTATATGGGTGCTGAAGTTGAGTCTCTTGTCTAAGTACAGGCCAAGGAACTTTCCATCATTTTTATTGCTAATGTTTACATTATCTATCTGAAGCTGAATTGCATTTGTTGATTTGCTTCCAAATAAGATGTAGTAGGTCTTTTCTATGTTTAGTGTGAGTTTGTTGGTTGACATCCACAAGTAGACTTTTTTTAATTAATTGTTTACAACCTTATTTAACATGAGTGGGTTGGGGTCAGAGTAGATGAGTAGTATCATCAGCAAACAATATAGGTTTAAGTATGTTAGAGACATTAGGGAGATCATTGATGTATATAAGAAACAGGAGGGTCCTAGGATGCTGCCCTGTGGCACCCATACAGTTATTGGTAGAGTGGGAGAGGCTATATTATTGATGGCTACATATTAGTGTCTGTTACTAAGATAGGATCGGATATAGTTCAGGGCAAGGCCACGGATTCCATATTGGTGGAGTTTAAGTAAGAGGTAGTTATGGTTAACAGTATCAAAAGCCTTTCTCAGGTCAATGAAGAGTCCAATTGGAAACTCACTTTTGTCGAGGGCTGAGAAGATTAAGTCAAGCAGACTAACAATACCATCATTGGTACTCTTTTGGGAGCGGAAGCCAAACTGACAAGGACTTAGTATATTGAATTTTATAAGGGAGTAGAGCTGTTTGTAAAAAAAAATTAAAATATTTTTGATAATATAGGTAGATTTGATATGGGTCTGTAATTATTTATGTCTGCCGTGTTACCTCCTTTATGAACTGGCGTTACTCTTGTTTTTTTAAGGATATCAGGGAAGGTATGACACTCTAGGGATTTATTGAACAGCAATGCTATGGGTGGTGCAAGGGCATGGGGGGCACTCCTGTATACCATCGATGGTATTTCACTAATGTTCCCCGCTTTGGTTTTTAGCAAGTGAATGATGGACACAACATCTGTAGGGCTGACCGGAGAGAGAAGAGAGTTTGGATAGCTGCCTGAAAGATATGTGGTAACATATGTCTGAGTCTCTGGGATTTTTCGGGCAAGGTTAGCACAAATCGATGAAAAGAAGCTATTAAATTCAGTTGTTGTTTCAAGATCTGTTGCAGGTACTCACCTAGTTGTACTCACCTAATTGTGCTTGCGGGGGTTGAGCTCTGGCTCTTTGGTCCCGCCTCTCAACCGTCAATCAACAGGTGTACAGGTTCCTGAGCCTATTGGGCTCTATTATATCTACACTTGATACTGTGTATGGAGTCAGCCTCCACCACATTGCTTCCTAATGCATTCCATTTGTCAACCACTCTGACACTAAAAAAGTTCTTCCTAATATCTCTGTGGCTCATTTGGGCACTCAGTTTCCACCTGTGTCCCCTAGTGCGTGTGCCCCTTGTGTTAAATAGCCTGTCTTTATCAACCCTGTCGATTCCCTTGAGAATCTTGAATATGGTGATCATGTCCCCCCTAATTCTTCTGTCTTCCAACGAAGTGAGGTTCAATTCCCGTAGTCTCTCTTCGTAGCTCATACCTCTCAGCTCGGGTACTAGTCTGGTGGCAAACCTTTGAACCTTTTCCAGTTTAGTCTTATGCTTGACTAGATATGGACTCCATGCTGGAGCCGCATACTCCAGGATTGGTCTGACATATGTGGTATATAATGTTCTGAAAGATTCCTTACACAAGTTTCTAAAGGCCGTTCTTATGTTAGCCAACCTGGCATATGCTGCTGATGTTATCCTCTTGATATGAGCTTCAGGGGACAGGTCTGGCGTGATATCAACCCCCAGGTCTTTCTCTCTCTCTGACTCTTGAAGTATTTCATCTCCCAAGTAATACCTTGTATCTGGTCTCCTGCTTCATACCCCTATCTTCATTACATTACATTTGCTTGGGTTAAACTCCAACATCCATTTGTTCGACCATTCCTGCAGCTTGTCCAGGTCTTCTTGAAGCCTCAAGCTGTCCTCCTCTGTCTTAATCCTTCTCATAATTTTGGCGTCGTCAGCAAACATTGAGAGGAATGAGTCTATACCCTCTGGGAGATCATTAACGTATATCAGAAACAGGATAGGTCCAAGCACAGAGCCCTGTGGGACTCCACTGGTGACTTCACGCCATTCTGGGCTCACCCCTCACTATAACTCTCTGCTTCCTATTGCTTAGGTACTCCCATATCCACTGGAGCGCCCTACCAGTTACTCCTGCCTGTTTCTCCAGCTTATGCATCAACCTTTTATGGGGTACTGTGTCAAAGGCTTTCCGACAGTCCAAAAAATGCAGTCCGCCCATCCTTCTCTTTCTTGCTTAATCTTTGTCACCTGATCATAGAATTCTATCAAGCCTCTAAGGCAAGATTTACCCTCCCTGAACCCATGTTGATGGGTTGTCACGAAGTCTCTTCTCTCCAGATGTGTTACTAGGTTTTTTCTCACAATCTTCTCCATCACCTTGCATGGTATACAAGTTAAGGACACTGGCCTGTAGTTCAGTGCCTCTTGTTGTCACCCTTTTTAAATATTGGTACTACATTAGCAGTCTTCCATACTTCTGGTAGGTCTCCCATTTCCAGTGACCTACTATACACTATGGAGAGTGGCAAGCAAAGTGCTCCTGCACACTCTTTCAATACCCATGGTGAGATTCCATCCGGCTCAACAGCTTTTCTCACATCCAGCTCCAATAGGTGCTTCTTGACCTCATCTCTTGTAATTTCGAACCTTTCCAAGGTCACCTGGTTTGCTGCCACCTCTCCTAGCGCCGTGACTTCTCCCTGTTCTATTGTAAAGACCTCCTGGAACCTTTTGTTGAGTTCTTCACACACCTCTTTGTCATTCTCTGTGTACCTGTCCTCGCCCACCCTAAGTTTCATCACCTGTTCCTTCACTGTTGTCTTCCTCCTGATGTGACTGTGTAGTAGCTTTTGTTCGATCTTGGCTTTATTAGCTATATCATTTTCATACCTTTTCTCAGCTGCTCTTCTCACACTAACATACTCGTTCCTGGTTCTCTGGTATCTCTCTCTACTTTCTGGTGTTCTGTTATTACGGAAGTTCCTCCATGCCCTTTGTGTGTTTGTGTGTGTGTGTGTTCGATCCCTTGTAACGATTCGTGTGTGAACCTTAGACAAACTAGTAAATATTTACGTTCGTATTTTTCTCAACATTGTGTGAATAAAATGGGGCCAAACAATCTAATGCATTGTATTTATATGCCAGTTTATATAATCATAATATTAATTGGAGAGAGCCAATACATATTTGAAGTGCAGGAATTTTGTTGAACGAAATTTGATCAAGTCGGCCCAATTAACTAATGTCCCAATATTTTTAATGTTAGCACTGACCTGTACAAACTAGACCCATATTTATATATTGTAGTTACAAATTGTAACGACCTACTTAGTGTGGAAGGCAGGCTCGTGATTCGTCGATCTTCACCTGACCACAGTAAAGCGAGGCGATGACATAGGGTGGGGAGGGGGTGGGGGTCTGTCATATATAATTTCTCTCAAACCGCTTTACTCTTAGAATGTCAGCCCCACTCCCGTCTGGAGTTTTATACCGGAAGAGACGGAAGGCCTTCTTCAGTGATGTGAATTAGCGATCAGAACACTATCCAGATAGAAAGCTTTCTTCCATCGGCACTGTGATCCGATGAAGGGGAGTCAGCTGAACGACTTGGGCTTTTCTTCGCTCCTGGTGCTAGCCAAACAGCACCATGTTCCACTGCATCAAGGTTCAGTTCCGAGGAACCTACACCAAGGCCGAGATTCTGGCCCTCTTGACGGCGAACTCTGATGTTGCTCACATCGACGTCATCATGGAGGAAAAGGAAAACATCGTTTTTCTGGTGTTCAACCAGGAAAATGATTGAACGGTTTCAACCGTTTCCGTTGGTTGAAACTCGACGGAACCAACCCACATTGGTGGGGGGGGGGGTGCTTGATCTCACGTTTGTCTCCACCAGTATTTATGAGTTGACATTGGCCAGTTGACCATGTTCTGCCTAGCGACCCCGTTGCTACAAAAACAGTTATTAATATTGCATTACCTCCCAGACCTCCAGTTCCCGAGCCCGGATGGGACTTTATCAAAGCAAATTGGACAGTTTCAGGAAGCTCTCGAAACTTGGCACCAAAACTACACTCCTCCTGACAACACCGAAGAAATGGAAAAAGATTTAGTAAATGCAAGACAGAGCAGCAAATCACGCCATCCACAAGAGGAAAACAATTACCCAACAACATAAGGACCACTGGTATTACTATTATAGGATCAAAGATCTACATAACAGACTAAATTGTGCACGAAAGAGTTTCAGAAGAGATAGAACCGAAGCTAATCTAGGACTAGTTAGAGCTGTCCGAAATCAAGTGCACGAAGAAACAGCCAAAATCAAAGAAAATGGCTCGAGTGGTGTGCCAAACTAAATCAGCATACATCCTTGGGCGACATTTGGAGACAGATCAACATTGCCAAAGGCAAATCGCCTCCTGCTCTGCCACATGTTCATCCAGAGCAAGAAGCAGAAAGGTTAGCAAATCTATTTGCTTCAAGAGCTAGTTCTACTAAACTTCCTCAAGCAACTCTGACTCACCAACAAAGACAAAGAAGCAAGATTGGAAAAAATAGATGATGCTTTAGCCTTACCTGACGAACTAGACCAACCATTCAATCTGAAAGAACTCAGGAGAGCTACAAAAAAACTAAAAACACAGATCCAGGTGAGAACAAAATCACAACATGCTGGCCAAGCTAGGAGAAAAGGGTGAAGAAGCCTTCTTGAATCTCACCAACGAAGTATGGGTGACATGAGCTCGACCACTCTTGGAACAGTGCAATTATAGTTCCCATTCCAAAACCTAAAGACCTTGGAAATCCAAGACCCATCTCATTAACAAGCTGTCTGGCCAAAACCGCAGAAAGAAGGCTCTTAATCGAATTGAATGGAAAGCCAATCCACTACAACAAAATATGTTTGCTTACAGAAAAGGTGTTGGAACCACAGAAATCCTTACCTCCTTCCTGGATCAAATCAATGACAAACCTGGAATCCTTATATTTCTAAACCTAGAAAAAGCCTTCAAGTTAGCCAAGGCTCCAGCTACACTGTGCTGCCTTGTGGAAAAGGAAATTAAAGGACACGCTCTTGCCTTTGCCAAAGAAAGCCTGCTTAACCGAGAAGCTAAAGACAAATTCCCCCCCAAAAAATCGACCTCAAAGAGGCTGGAAAATTGAACTCCGCAGGGAGGAATACTCTCTTTATGTATGTACCTTACCTAAATAAACATTTGATTTGATTTGAAGCGCTTTCCTCTTCAACTGTCTCGTGGAACAATTCATAAAGCTCAAGTTACCAAAAGCCAAACTTCTTAACTATGCAGACGACTTTGTGTTCATCATCAATGGCAAAGGCGCCAGGAACCCTGCACAAAAATGCCTAGATAATATCAGCAGGGAAGCGGAACGCAAAGCAGTGTAAATAAAGAGCAATAAAACCAAAACAATGGCCGTTAAAATGAGAACAAGACATCAGAATCACAATACAAGTTCATGAAATTGAGTGGGTTACCTCTTTTCAATACCTAGGAGTCATAATAGACAGGCAGTTGAAATTCACTCAAGAAATTGAATATATTCGGCAACGTTGTAAAACCAGAAACTCAGCTTTGCGCTCCCTGACAAGTCTTAGAGATGGTGCATCTCTACCAGTGCTCAAAATGTACTACGTTCAAGCAGTTATTTACGATGATATTTATTGTTTATTAGAACAGTTATTGCTGCTCCTGCTCTTACATCCCTCAATGATAATCAATGGGAGAAACTGGAAGTGTCTCAAAATGATGCTCACAGAACATTGCTGGGAGCACCTATACGGACGCGTCGAGAGACTAAGAATGAAAACCAACTTACCAGCATTAGAAAGCAGGATCAAACGATAGCCACCAGAAGAGCAAAACTTGTTAAAACCACTGCCTGACTGTCAATCAAAGATAGCATACACAGATCGCTTCAGAGAAACCTTCAATATAGAACAAGTGCATGGATAGATAATCTGGTCAAGATTCTAGAGAAAGTGGACTTGAAATGAACCTTTAAAAACATAGATAGATAGATAGATAGATAGACCATATAAATACTTTCGGCAGCCTTCACCATGGGAAGAATCGAATCTGAAGAAAATCATTGAAGGATTACCGTTAAAAAGTTAGCATGTGACTTGCAGAGGCTCAAAGCAGTCATAGAACAACAAATGGAAACAATCTCAAGACCTACAACGACTCATCTTCACAGATGGATCAGTTGATCAAGAAAAAGGTTCTGCAGGGGCAGCAGTTTACACTAACAACCATGAAGCTTACTGGATAATTAATAGTGGGTGTTCAACATTTGCAAACAGAATTATATGCCCTGAAGGGCATATAATTGTATATACTATACAATTGAGAATAATTTACATGATATCATTCATACCGACTAAATCTTCGCTACAGGCATTGTTATCCAGTCAGCACAGAGATCACAGAGACTCCTCACAGAAATCAAACCTATAGGAAAAGAAGCCTATGCAGGCGATGAGTCACAATAACGTGGCTAAATTATGTTGACCAGACCACACACTAGAAGGTGAAGGGACGACGACGTTTCGGTGCGTCCTGGACCACTCTCACAATCGACTTGAGAATGGTCCAGGACGGACCGAAACGTCGTCGTCCCTTCACCTTCTAGGTTGTGGTCTGGTCAACAAAGAAGCCTATAATGTAGGGTTGTCAATCACCCTAAATTGGGTAGCAAGTCACATTGGCATAGATGGTAATGAAAATGCAGCCTCACTAGCAAAAACTGCCACTGCTCTACCTATTGTGCAGGCTCAAATACCTCCAAGTTTTTTCTCAGATTAAGGAGCAAATCAAGAAGAAAACGTTGCCAACTATCAAAAGTCACCACAGAGCCAAAGTAGCAGAAAGAAGATCCACTGCAATATGGTACAAACAAGCCACTGGGTACTACTCTTTCAAGCCTGACTAAAAGATATCCAGATACATTGCAGTGGCCATACACAGTCTCAGACTTTGCTACAAGTGCTGCTGGGTTGGTAATAAACGCAATAGTTAAAGTGTGTCATATCTGTGGAACAGAAGCAGAGGTGCCACGATTGCACTACTTACTGGAAAGTAAAGCTACTGAAGCACTGTGCATGAAACCCAACATTAATTCAACGACAGCAACTGCATTAGATGCATATTCCACAGCGACTACAATGATTAGAAAAGCCGTTGAAGAATGGGACTCACTAGTGAACATTCTGCATCTACTTCCACAGTAGTGTAAAAGGAGACACATGGGGAATAAAAATTTTCAGAAACGGTTGGGCACTTCCATGCCGACTTGGGTCCCGGGGGCGGATTCGACCAACAACTGATTTTAAGTGGTTAGGTTAGGGCGCGGTCGGCGCGCACCTGGCTTGCTGGCGGGGTGGGGTGTGGGTCCGTTCCCCCAGGGGTCCCAAGGGCCCACCACCCCAGAGGGTACCTGAGCAACTCGTGCCCTATCCTAACCTGTTTTTTTCTCGATACGTCGCGTGCTTTTAAGATGAGTCTAAGGCATTAAGAAGGGGGTCCCTCATTATGAAAGGTACAGAGGAGAATGTTCAATAGATTCAAACCAAAAAATACATTGGTGAAAGGCATATAAACGTTTTTGGAGTATTTAATAGCATGAGCAAAATTCACGATTTGGCCTGGGTGTAACCAGAGTACTACGGTATCAATTTGGGTGGTCCCTACTTATGAATGGATCAGAGGGTGAATGTTCAATAAATTAAAACCAAAAAAACACAGTTGAAAGCGAATATAGAAGTTTTTGGAGTACTTTAATGATGCTATGACTGAATAGTATAGGGAGCCCTTGGCACAGCTCCATTTTCTGTAATGGTCACAGGTGAGTGGAGAGAACGGGGCGCGATTTTTTGACCAATCAGGAGCCGAGTAGAAAAATTCTCTTTCCGTCCCGGGTCATGGGTCAATCAGGTGAAATTTTCCTTATTTGTCGCCGGGGTGTCACGTGACATGACACGTGTAACTCTGAAGGAAAATAGTTTAGTGTTTTAAGTAATTTAATATAAACTAGGAATTTGTTCATATTCTGTAATAAATTAATATTTTTTAACACCTTAATAGCTCACAGCTATTGTGGTGGGGGGCTCCAATAACTCATGTAACGCGACTACTGTTGCTATGCAATACTTTTTGGTATCATGTGTAAAATTTAAAAGTCGAATCCATCAGTTGCCTTTTTTGTCAGTGGTGGTATATCAAGCGCAAAGGTTTTCGTAAAATGTTAGACCTCCACCTTTTGAAAAGTGTGAAGATGAATTCATGCAAGTAAGAAGGGCCAGCAAGAGTTAGTAAGCCGGGCTAGCATGAGTTAGTAAGCCGGGCTAGCATGAGTTAGTAAGCCGGGCTAGCATGAGTTAGTAAGCCGGGCTAGCATGAGTTAGTAAGCCGGGCTAGCATGAGTTAGTAAGCCGGGCTAGCATGAGTTAGTAAGCCGGGCTAGCATGAGTTAGTAAGCCGGGCTAGCATGAGTTAGTAAGCCGGGCTAGCATGAGTTAGTAAGCCGGGCTAGCATGAGTTAGTAAGCAGGGCTAGCATGAGTTAGTAAGCAGGGCTAGCATGAGTTAGTAAGCAGGGCTAGCATGAGTTAGTAAGCAGGGCTAGCATGAGTTAGTAAGCAGGGCTAGCATGAGTTAGTAAGCAGGGCTAGCATGAGTTAGTAAGCAGGGCTAGCATGAGTTAGTAAGCAGGGCTAGCATGAGTTAGTAAGCAGGGCTAGCATGAGTTAGTAAGCAGGGCTAGCATGAGTTAGTAAGCAGGGCTAGCATGAGTTAGTAAGCAGGGCTAGCATGAGTTAGTAAGCAGGGCTAGCATGAATTAGTAAGCAGGGCTAGCATGAGTTAGTAAGCAGGGCTAGCATGAGTTAGTAAGCAGGGCTAGCATGAGTTAGTAAGCAGGGCTAGCATGAGTTAGTAAGCAGGGCTAGCATGAGTTAGTAAGCAGGGCTAGCATGAGTTAGTAAGCAGGGCTAGCATGAGTTAGTAAGCAGGGCTAGCATGAGTTAGTAAGCAGGGCTAGCATGAGTTAGTAAGCAGGGCTAGCATGAGTTAGTAAGCAGGGCTAGCATGAGTTAGTAAGCAGGGCTAGCATGAGTTAGTAAGCAGGGCTAGCATGAGTTAGTAAGCAGGGCTAGCATGAGTTAGTAAGCAGGGCTAGCATGAGTTAGTAAGCAGGGCTAGCATGAGTTAGTAAGCAGGGCTAGCATGAGTTAGTAAGCAGGGCTAGCATGGAGTTAGTAAGCAGGGCTAGCATGAGTTACACACAGAGAATAAGAGAAAGGGGATCCAGGAGGTCATTCCAAATAAGGAGAGAGTGGGGACTCATGGCGGCTCGAGGGGGTGTGCGCACGTGACAGTGAGGTCAGTTTTAGAGCCGCCATCCCTTAAGTGTGTGACGTTGAACCCCTCTCCAAGTGCCAGAAGCTCCCAGGGTGATCACCTGGTCAAAAGAAGCACTTTCCGGGTTTTGGGTCGATTATCCGGAAGGAAGGATGGATAAACGACCAATCAACATCATCATAATACCAAGTACATTGAGGCGGCCACATTATGCATGAAGTGTTCTCGTTAGGACAAGGTATCTATACAAGAAGTATAGATGCAACTCCGAAGTAGTCAAGATAGTGCAGCAGGACCAAGGAGGAAACAACGGAAAGCTAACGACAACTATGACTAACGTTTGGGTGAAAGGAACGGCAACAATTAAGGCGACCCTTGAAGCAGTAGGCAATGCAGCTCCCCAAAATAAAAAAAATAAAAATAACTTGGAGATTAGGTTCAGGACAATAGTGAACTGGGGTTGGTACTCGAATCTTTGAATATTTCAGAAAGCTAGACGAGAGGATTGAAGTATTAGAAATGTTAGCTATTGAGGGTAAACGGGGTGAAGATGGTGGTGAAACAGGACGTGAATGGATAGTGAAACAGGCGTAGAAAAAAGTAAGGAAGAGCATGAAGTATCAATGATGTTATATAGTCAGAAAAATGTGCTTTCTAGTAGCGTTGGCAGTGTTCAGCCTTCTGTAGTGAAAATGGTGAAACAAAAGTTGAAGTAAAACGGTACACAGACATAAAAGAAATAGATATGAATAATATCACCTTTGATGTTAGTAGTAGTAGTTGTGCAAGTGAAGAGAAAGCAAAACTATTAGTGTTGGGAGAAAGTGTCTAAGCTGCTCTTGTATCTTATGTAATGTGACGGACAGGGCAAAGGTAGCTTTATTAATATTCATCATGGAAGAAAGTGAAAGGAAATCTTGGAACGTTAATGGGTTAAATGTAGAGCGGTGGATGTACACTATTATACTCATAATATTGCCATAGTAGCACTCCAGGAAACTGGAGATAGGGATGGTAGAATCCCTATCACAAAAACGGCTATAAAGGTTTTCACTTGCATGCTGATGGAGACATTAGGGGAAGTCTCCTGTGTCAAAAGTACCATACTTGCTGTGATAACCGAGATACCCGAGATATATAAACGTACTGAAAGTATTAGTTTTCAGATTCAATTACAAAACCGATAATTATATATCTTCAATCTATACATCTATAATAATAATAATAATAATAATAATAATAATAATAATAATAATTATTATTTAGGCAAAGGTACATACATAAAGAGATTTTACAAAGTTTGCTGGCTTTATAGATAGAGCTAGTACATACAATGCCTAAAGCCACTATTACGCAAAGCGTTTCGGGCAGGAAAAAACACTACTGACTAAAGCTTAAAACTAATGGGTAAAAAGAAAAAAATGCGTTGAGTACAAATAAAAATAGGGGTAAAAGAGGGGGAACATTGTTGAAAAAAC
The DNA here is from genome assembly GCF_040958095.1 of Procambarus clarkii. Lineage (NCBI taxonomy): Eukaryota > Metazoa > Arthropoda > Malacostraca > Decapoda > Cambaridae > Procambarus > Procambarus clarkii. Next base: position 66,027 of record NW_027189239.1, on the reverse strand, counting down.
AGCACAAATACAATTACAAATTATTACAGAAAATTACATCTAAAAACAGCGTTGATTTTGAAAAACAAAAAAAAAAACAAAAACATACATGGATTGACAATAGAGGGGTAAGGTAGGTTACAGGGAATTTATTAGGTATAGCTTCGTTTTTTAACTTAAACTGGTTGAGAGAGGTACTGTCTTTAACATGGTTGGGAAGGTCATTCCACATTCTGGGCCCCTTGATTTGTAGAGCATTTCTGGTTTGATTAAGTCGTACTCTAGGAATATCAAAACTGTATTTATTTCTGGTGTGGTGCCTCATGGGTTCTGTTACAACCTTCTATGAAGCTTTTGAGATCAGGATTGGCATTACAGTTTAGCGTTTTATATATGTATAATACACATGAGAGAATGTGCAGTGACTTAATGTCTAACCATATTCAGGGATTTGAGTAGGGGTACCGAGTGATGTCTGGGGCCAGAATTGGATATTGTCCTAATAGCAGCTTTGTGTTGAGTAATTAGAGGACGTAAGTGATTTTGGGTAGTAGAGCCCCAAGCACAAATACCATAGTTGAGATATGGATAGATAAGGGAGTAATAGAGAGTCACCAGGGCAGGGCGTGGTACATAATATCTGATCTTAGAAAGAAGTGCCCACAGTTTTTGAAACTTTTTTTTGATATGTTTAGAATGTGTCCCTGGAAATTCAGCTTGTGGTCAATGAGAATGCCAAGGAATTTGCCATCTAATTTGTTACAAATTTGGGTATTGTTTATTTTGAGATTTATTTGATTAGAGGATTTATTGCCAAACAGAATATAGAAAGTTTTGTCAATGTTAAGGGTGAGTTTGTTGGCAGTTAGCCACAGATGGACTTTATTTAGCTCAGTATTTACTGTGGCATTTAGAGCAAGGGGATCAGGACTGGAGTAAATGAAGGTTGTGTCGTCAGCAAATAGGATTGGTTTGAGGTGTTGGGAGGCATTTGGAAGGTCATTAATGTAGATGAGAAAGAGGAGAGGGCCAAGTATGCTGCCCTGGGGAACACCAATGTTGATGGGTAGGGTGGGAGAAATTGTATTATTCACAGAAACACATTGGAGCCTGTCAGTAAGGTAGGATTTGAGGTATTGTAGGGAGTGTCCTCTGACACCATAATGATGTAATTTAAGAAGAAGGTTTTGGTGGTTGACAGTATCGAAAGCTTTACGCAGGTCCACAAATAACCCAACAGGGAACTCATTTTTATCAAGAGCTGTATGAATCGAGTTAAGCATACTAATAAGTGCATACTTAGTGCTTTTTTTTTGGCCTGAAGCCATATTGGCAAGGGCTAAGTATATTGAGTTTGGCTAGATATGAGGTAAAGCTGCTTATAGATTAGTTTTTCAAAAATTTTTGACAAGTTTGGCAGCATTGATATAGGTCTGTAGTTGTTAACATCTGTGAGATCACCACATTTGTGGACAGGCGTTACTCTCGCTTTTTTTTAGAATATCTGGAAAGGTTTGGAGTTCAATGTGACTTGTTGAAGAGCAAAGCAATAGCAGGGGCTAAAGATCTGGAGGCTTTTTTGTAGATTAAAGTTGGTATCTCCTCAGGGGCACCAGACTTGTTTTTAAGGGAAAGGATTATCTCATTGACGTCAATGGAATTAATAGGCTTTAGGTACAGAGACTGGGGATAGTTCCCTGAAGATAGTCCTTAATGTCAGTACTGGAAGATGGAATATCATTAGCAAGGGATGAACCAATGGAAGAGAAGAACCTATTGAACTCAATAGCAGAATCAGAGGCTGAAAGCCTGACCATCGTTATTAGACAGGAGAGTCGGTTTGTTATTTAAAGACTTCTTTGATCCCAATATTTGTGAATTGTTCTCCATGTTTGTTTAATGTTGCTCTTTATTTGGGTAAATTTATCTTCGTAGTATTTAGTTTTGGCTCGTCTAATTATCTTAGATAGCAATAATGAGTAATTCTTTTGAGAATTTCTTTGGAGATAATTCCTAACCTATACTTTTTCTCAAGGTCATGTTTTTTATTAATAGATTTAAGTATTCCCTTTGTAAGCCAGGGATTGTTAAGCCTTTTGGTTGTGACTTGTTTTGTAAGCATAGGACAGTGGGTATTATAAAGGCTAAGAGTTTTTTGAAGAAAAGATTGAAACTGCTAGGTTGATGTCCTCTATGTTACCTAACTCGGACTCCCAGTTGACATTATCAGTAGCAGTTATAAAATTGTCTATAGCAGTTTCATTGTGTAGTCTAAAACGTATCTCTCTTGACTCAAGAGGTGGTTTGCTAATGTTAGTTAAGAGAAATGTGGGGTAATGGTCTGTAGTGCTATCGGTGATTATACCTGAAGTAAGCGGAGAGGTTATATTTGTCCAGATGTGATCTAGAGTCGTGGCAGTGCTATCAGTGATTCTAGTAGGTCCAGTTGATTAAGGGTATGAGGAAGCAGGAATTCATACAGTTGAGGAAGCTAACAGCAGTAGGGTGTTCTGGCTCGCAGAGGTCAATTATTAAAGTCCCCTGCGATCTTTATCTCTGATAACTCCTTTGATTTAAGATACTCCCCAGATTATTTCTTTCATGAAGATACGCTTGTGATAAGGAATTTTAATGCCAAACCTCGAGCTTTAGGATCAAGGGGGTAAAGCAAATAGTAACGGTTGCAGATGGTACCAGTTTTTGCAGAAACAGATGCTCAACTGGTGAGCGAGCCCTCTCCTACTTATCTGCAGGGAGTGAGTTTAGATTATGCTTGTTTGATAAATGCTGGGGGGGGGGGGGGGGCATTAAGGGGATTTGTCTTGCTGTAGATGAGATGCGAAGTGATCATTTTGCATTACGAATAAAACAACTAGAAAAGAATTCCGCCTTCAGATGAAAAGGTTAGGGTTCATTGGGAGAGAATTAAGGGGTCTTGTTGGTCATATTAATTAGTCTTGGTATGATACCTTTAAGCCAGTTTCGGCAGAAGCATTTCATGAAGATCTAATTAAGAAGTTGGATATATTTAATGCGACATTTGAACAGAAGGAAATCACGTATAAAAAAAGCATCCCCCCAGAATAGAATATTACACACAGGACAAGATGCTAAGGGGTGGACATTAACAATGAGGAGAGCTCACATGGATTGGAATAGGAATGGCAGGACTGAGAAAGGGAAGAATGCTCTACTGAGAGTTGTTAAGCTGTGTGGGGAGAGGAGAGAGGAAATTAGGAGCAAGAATTTGGCAGGAGTTTGCAGAGAGAGTTTAGGAGTACCAGAAACTTTAAGGAAATCTGGTAAGATGTAAATAAAGGGGGTAAAAAGCATAATTTTGTTGCTCTTCCTGACCCGCAAGGAATTGTGAACGGTCTCTCAGATAAATGGGTGAAAGCTGCCAAATTTTGTTTATTGCCCACTATAACGAGTCATTACATTCTTAGAAAGATCTTTATATTTACAGAAGATAACTGTGTTGAATGTCACTTGCACAGTTATTTCCAGAGGTGAGCTTAATAATGGCGATTAAAGTTAGGAAATCTACCGCCCCTGGAGAGGATGGAGTAATCTATGAAATACCTAATGAACTTGCCATTATAGAGAAAAGCCCGCTGTTAGGTCTCTTTAATGTTGGTTATAAGGAGGGCAGTATTCCTAGTAAATAGAAAAGCTATGATCATCCTTACCCATAAAGCCAATGGAGAGTACAGACCCGTGTCCTTAACCTCGTGTTTTTGTAAAATGGAGAGATTAATTTTTAAATAGCCATATATGATAGGTGGTCAGTTGTCTAGTAATTTGTTCGGGTTCAGTCAAACGTAATTCTGACTTATTACATGTCTCGCTAATGATAATGATTACTATAGCATTTTATTGATTTACAAGGAGCCATTGATCAATCTTGATTTACAAGGAGCCATTGAACAATCTTACATGAACTAGCTGGTCTTGGTGTTAAAAGGGAGATTGTTGCGCTGGATTATCATCACGAAAGAAAAGACTCAAGTGTGTTATAAACGTTTTTGTCAGGTGAAAGATCTTTTGAACTGGGCACACCTCAGGGATGATTGTTGACTCCCACCCAGTTTAATATACTAATGAAAAGGATAGCATCTGAAGAGACTCAAATGGATAACCACCGATCATATATGGCGATTGATATTTTTGTGTCAGAGCAAAGATTTTTCAAAGGTTCAAGCGGTGTTGGATAATTTCGAATCTGTCACCATATGGGACTGGTGGTTAATGGAAGACAAAGTTTAAATATAGAAATTGGAGGCCTATTATATTGAAAATAAATGATTGAAAATATAGAATGTGTTATGTATAAATATTTAAGCACATTTGTTGGATATAATTCTGGAGAATTTGGAAGCGAGATGAACAGACTGTTGGGTCAATGTCAGAAGAGATACAACCTCCGAAGGCCTTGGCATGCCGTAGAAAGAGTGGGAGTAACTGCGCTACGAATGATATACTTCAGTACTGTAAGTTCCCTTATTGACTATGCTGCACCTGTCATTTCTTGTTGTGGTAAAGGTAGACTGGGCAAGTTGGAGAAGGTACAAAATGACGCCATGAGAATAATGTTAGGATGCCCACGAATTGCTATGATTTAAATAATGAGATTGGAATTGAATCTGAAGAGTATTTGGGATAGAATTTCAGAGATAAATGTAGCCTCTGCCATTAGATAAACGAGAGATGGGGGAGCTAATGAATTAGTCCTCAGTTCAAAAGGTGGGAAGTAATAAATGTATGCTGAAGTATATTAAGAACATGTAGGAATACCTTATGTTCTAATGTTATAACGTATGATGTTATTCCAGAATGTATTGTTTTGTCTAATACAATTTCTCACCACCATTGGGAGCCGGTCGGCAGAGCGGACAGCACACTGGACTTGTGATCCTGTGGTCCCGGGTTCGATCCCGGGCGTCGGGAGGAAACAATGGGCAGAGTTTCTTAACCCTATGGTCCCTGTTACATAGCAGTTTAAAATAGGTACCTGGGTGCTAGTCAGCTGTCACGGACTGCTTCTTGGGGGTGGAGGCCTGGTCGAGGACCGGGCCGCGGGGACACTAAAAAGCTCCGAAATCATCTAAAGATAACCTCAAGATAACCATGGAGGATTGTAACATGTAATAAATTATTCCCCTGCTAAAGAAAACATATGTATGAGAAAGGAGAGCTGAGGGCAACATAGGATGGAAAGGCAAGATGGTGTCTATATTAGGGACTACACTTCCATCGGCACTGTAGGTACTTTTATTGGACGCCGCTTAAACTGACTCTTCAACGAAGTCTGAACTCAAAGTTGTATTAGCAGGATTACAGTAGTAGTCAAATGTGGTAAAAATGCTTGTTTCTTTATAGACAGTAGAGGAGCGTGGAGTCTTTAATAGACAACCAGAATACCAGAATATTGTTGATCGAGTGTACAGATTCATGTGTATCCCTTCACATGTGGGAATAATGTTGAATGAGGCAGTTGAGAGAGTGAAGAGAGCCCCAGAAAAAACTTGTCTATGTTACGTGTCAGAAAAACAAATACTAGAATCAAGGCGATATAAGAGGAAGTAAAATTTAAGAGAATGGCATTGGTGGACAGGAGTAACATGCTTAAGAATTATGCAATAATAGATACACATTCGTCCTATGATACAGAAAAGACTACTTGGAAGGATTCAATTTACTTGCGATTAAGAGTAGGATACAAATATTTCTGGCAATACGGTGTTGATGACAGTGAAATAGACGAGACGTGTAAATTATGTAGATTTCCGCACTCCCACACTTTAGATCACTATGCATTAGTGTTTCAACCTATTGACACCTAGAGAAATAGGAAATAATTAGTATACCACATCAAATTGTTTGGATGTGTGATAATGGTATGATAGATGGAATACTTAAGAGCTACAAGCATTTTACCCCCAATAGAGTAACAATTATATGCTGTGTTTATTATATTAACCTTCATTGTTATGAGAAGATTGTACTGTGATTTATGGATTTGCATTAACTATTTGTGGGCCCCCTTGAGGGGACAAAGTAGAGGGGTAGAAATAGCTTAAGCTACTCTATCCCTTGAAATGTATTTTATTGTCTCAAACGTACTTGAACATGAACCTTTACCACCGACTTCCCACTTTCTGTAAACGGTCTGCGGACCAGCTGGCAAGCCACTCTCACTCTTTCATAAAGACAACGGGTGTACCAGCCAAGACTCCGTGAAGGTTATCTTAAGATCTCAGGGCTTAGCGTCCCCGCGGCCCGGTCCTCGACCAGGCCTTTTTGTTACACATCCCCAAAAAGCAGCCTGTAGCAGCTGTCAAACTCAGGTACCTATTTACTGCTAGGGGAACGTGCCTCAACGTGAAAACTGCTCATTTGTGTCTGCCTCCACCGGAGATCGAACCTGGAACCGAAGGACTACGAATACCGAGCGCTGTCCACTCAGCTCTCAGGCCCAATTAGTACAGTAACATTGGAATATCGCTGGAGTGTATCAAATGTAATATAAATCTTTCCGATATCAAGGTGTATTGCAGTGTACAGGGGAGAGATCAGCACAACAAGAGGTCAACACGATCTAGCGATGGTGATCTAGATCTGGTGGTAGCGATCCAGACGATCCTATTGATAGAATGGACCACCAGATTCTGTGGGAACAAACGTTGCTGCTCCCGATCACAAAAGGAAAACTCTCTCCAGTTCAAGTTCTGACAGTGATGCATTTACCATCCTGTGACCAAAGCCAACAGGATGAACCACTCCACTAAGACCTATTAAGAAGAGGGGCCTCCACCGATGAACACTCCATCTACCCAGACGAAACCCCTATTGCCAATCTTCAAGGTGCAGCATGCTGAGGGTAAGTCCTCGTACGCCACTGTAGTAGACCTGAAAAATAAAGAGTACCCTCAGCTCAAGATCAGAGCAAAGCCAAACCTCAGAGGCGAATATATTCCGAGGCCTAAAGACGAGACAGTTTGTAACGATTCTTAAAAATTACAGGAAATGCAACGAACTCAAGCCAGAGGACAAAATAAGGAAAATCATTGACCGCCACTATCCCTTGCACATGGCCTTAAAGCATTTCGGAAAGCTGAATTATGTGGCGTCAGCAGAAAGATATCGGGTAAAATCCAAGAAACTGGAAACCTGACCAGTTTTTCTCACAGTAAAAGGATAGATTCCAGAGAAAATTGATCTTGGCATTTGGGGCGTGGTCCAACACAGGCTTTACACCCTAGAGCCCCTCAGATGCTTCAAATGTCAGATTAGGACCTCACATGGACGGCTGACAACATCCAGTGAGGCGTGGAGTCTGCAGCCAGCTCCACAACACGAAAATATGCCTTGATAAACAAGGCAAACCAGCCTGTCCAAGCTAAGTGCCCAAACTGCTCCAAGGCACACCACGCCTGGAACTTAAGATGCCTCGAATGACTTAAAAGGATTCAAACGAACCCCCCCCCCCCTCGGCCTACAGAAGAGCAGAAGCCCCAACCAAAACATATACCAGCTCCCCTGCCCACAAAAACAGCGTGGAGCTTACCAAGATTAAACCAGGTGGAGGGAACACATGGCCCTCTACCAACGGCCATGGTGGAGGGTATGAAGGCCTCCGTCCCTCTACAAAGTGGCCCCAGTCAATTGCAGTTTGCTGACAAAACTCCTACCGTCATCTACCGAGGAACTTGTACAACAATACTTAAAAAGAAAATCCAGATGCACAAATGCACAGCTTGAATGCCTTAGATGCAATCATGCAATCATCAAGCGTCTGCAACTTTGCCAAGCTGCAGACGCTTGGCAAAGCTCATCAGTTATTACTGGACACGATGGCCAGTCGCACTCGTGAAAACAACCCAGCTTTGGAGGCCAAGATAAAATCTGCGATGGAGGATCAACAAACTGATGTGTCAAGAGTATGAGGAGAATACAGACGTTTCTCCTACCTTCGAACGTCACGCCTTCAACGCTCCCCCACCACAACTGGTTCTCCAGACCCCATCACTACCACCACATTTGGTTCTCCAGACCCTATCACCACTACCACATTTGGTTCTCCAGACCCCATCACCACTACCGGATCTCCAGACCCCATCACCAGAACAACGGGAGCTACATACTCCACCACCATCCACTCCACCTCCCACCGGCCGACCGGAGGGAGCCGGTCGGCTGAGCGGACAGCACGCTGGATTTGTGATCCTGTGTTCCCGGATTCGATCCCGGGCACCAGCGAGAAACAATGGGCAGAGTTTCTATCACCCTGATGCCCTTGTTACTTAGCAGTAAATAGGTACCTGGGAGTTAGTCAGCTGTCACGGGCTGCTTGCTGGGGGTGGAGGCCTGGTCGAGAACCGGGCCGCGGGAACACTACGCCCCGAAATCATCTCAAGATAACCTCATGATAACGTCCAGGACAGTGGGATGGCTGGGGGCCACAAGAAAATAGTTCAACGTAATCGCCCGCCCATTGCACCCAGTAACCACACTGCAGACAATGAAGGTAAGAGTGTCCTAGTTTTCACTCTGATAAGGGCCAAAAAATAATCAGGCCCCAAACTATATCAGTAGTAGTGCTCCCGTGCAACTGGACACCCTGCTCAAGGCCAATGCTTAAGGCCTTTGTCACGAATATGGTCGAAAGTTTGCTGTTGAAACACGGTATCAAGCAAACCATAGAGACTCGAAAGACAACTGAGCACAAGTTCAAGAAATTCGAAAACACACTATCCTCACCTTCAAGAACGCAGGGCAGGTAACACTCCTGAAAACAGGTCGAGTTCAACACTTCTGAAAGCGACCTTGATGAGTCAGTTCAAGTACACCAAGATCTTCACCTCCAACTTTAAATCCCATGGATACAACGGTAATATCAGCAAATGCCAATAACCTAGAGGATTAAAGATCCTGCAATGGAATGCGCAAGGGCTGCACACCAAATTGCAGCACTGGCGATTCATAGCAGCAACCAAATGCATATTCATCCAGATACTACAGGAGAGCTTGCATCGACACGGGTTAGAATCTTATAATCACAGGCTATCGAGGTTTCTTCCTTCCATGGGTCAACGGGCCATCCAGGGGATGTGCCATCTATGTGAAATGTGACGTGATCGCTAAGCCCATAACCAGCTCACCCGACTGCGGGCCAGGGACAGAGGTGATGGGAGTATCCATTGAGCTATGATATGACAAACTTGAAGTGTTTAATATTTACAGATCTCTGCGTGCTGAAATGGATCTCTTATTTAGACACGCGACCACCTCAAACAATTTGTGGCGATTTCAATGCCCATCATCGATTGGCACTGGGCTCTAACAACAAATGAGGCCAGCACTAACATAGCACATGAATTAGAGCATCTACTAGAAATTTAAATCCTATACAAGAATGAACCCACCCACATCCAAGGAAGTAGATTAGACCTTCTCTTAGGGAGGCTGGAACGAAGGCAAGTAGCAATATGGTCATTTGAGCCCACACTCACAGGCGACCATTATTGGGTCCAAATTGATCTAAAGTTGTATCTACTTATCCCACCTCCACCAGATGCCTGGAAGTTTGCGTTTTTGCAAAATGGGACCGATTTAAAAACCTTCTTTTAGAGTGGCATAGAAACTACGATGTTTCTTAAGACATTAATCAGGATGAACAAGAATTAGAGCGACTCATAGTGCAGCCAAACACTCATTTCAACTGAAAAAGTCGTCCACCAGACAACACAACGATCACTGGTACTATTGCGACAGTGTCAGTATCAAAGAACTTGTTACGTACTGGTCCGCATAGCTCGTTGCACTACAGGGGTTAGTAAGGGCTCGTTCTAGGAGTATTCAAATGACCCCCCGTCTCTTAATGTCCAACCAGAATGTCACATCACTACGTACATACTTAACAAGCAGAAAATTTCACTATGGATGCAAATATCACACAGGTAAATAAAAGGTTTATATAAAATAGTGGGGTTTGGGTAGTTTAGTGGGTAGTGGGTAGTTTAATAAAATATTATATAAAATAAAGATACATATATATATAAATCAAGGTTACTATTCCTTCAGGTATATCAGTAATCAGATGGCCTACAAAAATATTTATAATAAAATAAAAAATTCTCACCAGACATTGTTACTAAAGCAAAAACAGAAACACAAAAACAGACACTTATCAGACCAGTTGACCCGACGCTCGTCTCCCAGTTACTGACTAACGTGGCGTCAGGACGCCTCACATTCGCTCCCTCACAACATAACGAATGGTAAATTTATATAAAATTATCTTGCGTAATGAGCAACAATACTTTGCAAAAACAAACATTAAAATAACTTAATTATGAATGATTAAATTTATATGCACAGAGGTAATGTATTTTATAATAAACAATTATTTATGGAAAATAATAAAGAGGAAACTGCTGGCAACTACACAATACAAGCTTCCTGTACTCTAGCAGGAAGTTGACTCTAGTATCACAGGTCTAATACCTGACTAGTAATCCCCGCTCCTGTCCCCACTGTTGCCAACTCTCACGATATATTATAAAATATATAAACATGTTTTATTCTTGCATGAAGGTGTGTATAATTATATAGTTATATGAATGTGAATATTCCTTAAATAAGAATATGTAACAGAACTAAGACTCAACAGCACAAGGAAGCTATACAAAAAGCAACAAGTGACCGCAACAAGACCTTACGTTGTGAAGTCAAGGAACGTGCATCAAGAGACCTGGATAATCAAAGAACAAAAGTGGCTGGAATGGTGTTCACATGTGAATGAAAACACCTCTCCGAGAGATGTAGCAGCAAATCCAGTGTCAAAGTAAATAATGCACCTAAAGCCCCACACCCTAAGGAACAAGAAGCCGAACAACCAAATTTGCAGAAAAAGCAGCCAGTAACCAGCTTCCTCCAGTTGTACTAGCAGTGCAGACAGGATTAGAGGACGATAGGTGGCACAGAATCCTTACAGCATGGTCATAAGTCTGATATTAATGCCCCTTTCACTCTGGATGAGCTCAATCGAGCTAAGAAAAACTCCAAAGATACATCCCCGGGAGACAAAATAACCTATAAAATTATTAGAAACATCGGCCAAGAGGGAGACGCTGCACGCCTTAGTTTAATTATTTTAGCCTGGACTTCTCAAACTAGACCTACAGCATGGAATAGGGCAGACATGGTGCCACTCCCAATGCTCAAAGGTCCAGATAATCCAGGGCCCATCTCTCTCCAAAGCTGTGCAGTCAAGACGGCTGACAGAATGGCACTCAACTGACCTGAATGGAAAATGCCTAAACAGCACCAGGACATATATGCCTATAGAAGAGTTGGCGTCACAATGGAATGTATTTCAACTTTTAGCCCACTAGAATGACAGACCTGGAATGCTTATATTTCTGGACCTCGAGAAAGCCTTTCAACTGGCTAGCGCCCCAGATATTCTCTGCTGCCTCATCGACAAAAAGATAAAAGGCAACCTGCTCTCCTGGACTAAAATCTGTCTCAGAGAAGAGTGAAACTTCATGTCACAGTCTCTGAATACAAAAAGACATGTACGCTAACCTCCCTCTCTGGAGGAGTCAATCTGCATGTCCTTCGCACATGCTATGTACAGGCAGTCAGATCAGTGATCGACTATGCCGCACCTGCACTCAAGCCAATCATAATAACAGTGGAAAAAGTTTGATGTAGCCCAAACCAATGCTATGAGAGCCCCCATATGGACCAGGCATGAAACTAAGACTGGAAACTAGTTTGACCTTTCTTCTAGAAAGAATCTCAAAGAACAGCTACGATTTTCCGTAGATAAATATTTCCCCAGTAAGAAAGACCTTGGTGTTGGTAAGAAAGGCCTTGGCCAAAACAATGGAAACTCTTGGGCTGCCACAGTGGGGAAAGTCCTAAACAAACTACAATTAAAAAACATGATACTTGATAGAAGAGGTGATCAAAGGGAGAAATTATTTACGCATCCAAACTACACTTGTTCCCCACCGTGGGAGGAGCCTACCTTCAAGATAGTAATAGACCGTCTTCCGATGAAAGATGCTGCCTATACTCCAACAATCCAAAGGCGCATCATAGAAAAGCAAATGAGCATCACAAAAAAGCAAACGAGTAGCATTGCAGTAGCAGGATCCACCCATATCTTTACAGACGGATCGGTTGACACACAATATGAGAGTACTGGCGCTGCTCTTTGCACGGACAGCAAATAGGCTTATTGGAGACTGGGTTGATGATACTGGTCCTCCCAAACTGAGCTGTTTGCCATACAAAAGGCATTCACCTATGTGATTGCACAAAACTCAAAATGCAAACAGACTCAAAAGCTACACTTCAAATATTAGGAAAACTGCAGTGGAAAGACAACTTGGAAGTAATTACCACCATTTTGTCTTTTGGAGCAGTAGCTAAAGGCAAAAAGACTCAACATAGCCCTAAACTGGATCCCATCCCATGTTGAAATCCCATTAAATGAGAAAGCGATGATATTTCTAGAGGGACAACTCGTCATTCAGTGATACATAAAACACTCCAACCAAGCCTAAAAGTACATAAAACACACCATCACCAAAACACCCAACACAGCCCATTTACACCAGTGTTTTCCAGAAAGTTCACCTTCTGCAATATGGTTCGGTCTTCAGGCCACCTAGCAAAGGTTAAATACCTCAAAAGAATCCCAACGGGGGAAATAGCAGTTAGGTTATATAGACTAGACCCCCACACACACAACACCCCCCCCCCCCACACACAACACCCCCCCCCCCACACACACACACACCCCCCCCCACACCACACCAACAACACCCCCCCCCCACACACACACAACACCCCCCCCCCCAACACCACACACACAACACCCCCCCACACACACACAACACCCAACACACACACCGCACCCAACACACACACACACACACCACAACACACCACAACAACACACCCACCAACACACAC
>NW_027189239.1:26504-49004 GCF_040958095.1 Procambarus clarkii | reverse complement strand
CTAACATATTTTTGTCTCCTTGGCATGGATATTTAACATCGTTTATTCAGTCTTGGGTTTATGTTCTTTCGCCATTTACAGACATTTTACATCTACCTACTTCCTCAGCCTGCCCTGCCAATTTCTAATGAATTTGTGGATTTTCTTTTGTAATACAAACATGTGTGTGCTCATCTGCTCTTCAGTTTTTATGATATTTGTCTCATCTGTCCTGCTTTATGATACTTTTACAAAGAACATGAACAAATGCTTCTATTTTAGAGAAGATATGGGATCCAGGTTTCGGAGCCGTAAAACCAACCGTCGTGATTGGTGGACGAGTTGCCAGGTTGCAGCTTCTGTACCGTGCCGGCACATAAATAGGTTCGGCTCAAGCGGCGGCAGCATCATTCCCCCGTGACTGTCTGAGCGTCTCTCATCACCTTGGTTATCTCATCATCATCATGGTAGAAGCAAAGCCTACCAAGAAGGCTGCGGCTGCTGCTGCTGTGGTGGCCACCACCAGGAAACCTCGCGTCCAGGTTGCTCACCCGAAAACTAGTCAAATGGTTCTAGCCGCGGTCGCAGCACTCAAAGACCGTAAGGGCTCGTCTCTACAAGCAATCAAGAAGTACGTTGTTGCCAACAACAAAGTCGAGGCTGCCAAGATCGCCATTTACATCCGAAGATTTCTCAAGAAAGCAGTGGCTGACGGCATTCTTGTTCAGACCAAGGGAAGTGGAGCTAGTGGATCATTCAAGCTGGCCGTAGCAGAGAAGAGGGCCGTTCTAACTCCCAAGAAAGCCACCACAACCAAGAAACCATCTACAGCAGCAAAGAAGGCCGTGGTAACTCCCAAGAAAGCCGCCACAAGCAACAAACCACCTACAGCCTTGAAAAAGAAGCAGCAGCAGCAGCAGCTTGTTGTTGGGAACAAAAAGCCCAAAATAAAGAGAGCTTCAAAATCTCCCAAACCACCCAAGGCAAAGAAAGCTGTCAAGAAAACAACAAAGGCAAAATAAACGACGACATGCAAGCAGCATGAATACACATGACAATAAACATCCAGGCCTCCCCCCTCAGTGGAGGGGCCTCATATGATTCCAAAAAGAGTTTAGTTTTGTAGACAAATAAATCATTACTTTTGGGGTAGATTTACTCTGTATATATATATATATATATATATATATATATATATATATATTATATATATATATATATATATATATATATATTTATATATACACATGGGTGAGGTGATATGGTACCAAAGTTTTGGGTAAGGTGATTGACATTTACACAAGATAAAACACGAACCAATGGGAATAAAAACATAAGAATGGAAGTAACTGCAGAAGGCCTATTGGCCCATAACACAAGCACTTCCTCTTGATGCTTCTATATTGGTTCGGAGTCTTGAAGCTATAATATATATATATATATATATATATATATATATATATATATATATATATATATATATATATATATATATATATATATATATATATATATATATATATATATATATATATATGCACACAAAACTAAATAGTCTTGTTAGACAAATTGCCCCTATTAGAGGCAAGTTGACTAACAAGCCGAATGACTGCAATTGTTTTGAATTTGAGTTAAATCTAACATAGAAATGTAATCAAACCTAACCTAACCTATGCTAACCCAAGCTAAGCTAACCTAACCTAACCTAAGCTAACCCAAGCTAAGCTAACCTAACCTAACCTAACCTAACCTAACCTAACCTAAGCTAAGCTAACCTAACCTAACCTAACCCAGCAATTCATGATCTTAATATAATACTGTTAATTGGATAAACCAATTTGGAAAGAAATGTTCGAAAATAACAAAATTAACTGTGCTTGTTAGGAAAATTGGGCCTTGCATACTTGTCCCAATAGTGTGGTTCTCGCTTTTAGGTACGACATAAACGTATACCTAAGTTGAGAGAGAAAAAGATTCGCACTCAAACATGCATATCGATTGCCAGTCCTGAATTCTGGGTAGATATTCGTGTCCTCCCTTTTCATTTACCATCATTTGGATACTATCAAAACAGCTCTGAGAAGGATAAAATGAATAAAACGGGTAGCTCACTCATGTAAAAAGGAAGAGTTGGGAAAGATCTCTCTCTCTCTCTCTCTCTCTCTCTCTCTCTCTCTCTCCCCCTCACCCCCCCCCCCCCCCACCAATGATCCTGCTCTGCTAGTATATAACGTAACAAACCTTCCCCCCCCCCCCCCCCTCCCTCCCCAATCAGAGTCCCTTTAAGCATGCGAGGATAAAAAATAGATTTCATAAGACCCAATGTGCTAGCTGATATCAAAACAATTTATGTTATCGTCTATTAAGCCCTTCAGTAAAAAAGTATAGGGACCTAATTAGGTCCCGTTTTGAGGTGGTGGTGGGTGGAATCGATGGATTAGCCAAGCTCTTATCCGCCGAATCCGTAGAGGGTACGACCCTGGCGCTTCAGAGCGTACACCACGTCCATAGCAGTGACGGTCTTCCTCTTGGCGTGTTCCGTGTAGGTTACAGCATCACGGATGACGTTCTCGAGGAACACCTTCAGGACGCCACGGGTCTCTTCGTAGATGAGACCCGAAATACGCTTCACGCCGCCACGACGAGCTAAGCGACGAATAGCGGGCTTGGTGATGCCCTGGATGTTGTCACGTAGCACCTTACGATGACGCTTGGCGCCACCCTTTCCGAGTCCCTTGCCTCCCTTGCCGCGTCCAGTCATGGTGTTGAAGTTGTGTGAATCGAATTGACGAATGCCCGCACGATTTCCCGACTATATCCCATCAAGCGGACGTACTAGTAGCATTGCAACTCCTGCCTGCCCTTACTTTACGCTTGTGGTCGAGTAGACACGGCTTTCTCACAACGCTTTCAAAACTGCAGTTGCCTACTCGTCTGTTTCACGTCCCTGTGAAATGACTTTTGCACAAATCCAAAAAATAGAGCAAAATCAGCGATAATAGTGATTGAGGTGAGCCGCCTGTTGGCTGCAGCCAGAGGAAGGAGGGGAGGGGCAACGGGGTGACGTAGGCGAGTCGAGCAGCCAATGGCGCTCGAGCAAGCGCCTCGAGACGGCGTATATAAGCAAAAATTTTTCGGCGCCGGCCATCACAAACCACAGTTGTTCACCATGGCTCGCACCAAGCAGACTGCTCGCAAGTCCACGGGAGGCAAGGCTCCTCGTAAGCAGCTGGCCACCAAGGCAGCACGCAAGTCTGCTCCTGCCACAGGGGGTGTGAAGAAGCCTCACCGTTACAGGCCCGGAACGGTCGCCCTGCGTGAGATCCGTCGTTACCAGAAGAGCACCGAGTTGCTCATCAGGAAACTTCCCTTCCAGCGTCTGGTGCGCGAGATTGCCCAGGACTTCAAGACCGATCTTCGCTTCCAGTCGTCTGCCGTCATGGCTTTACAGGAGGCATCCGAGGCTTACCTGGTCGGTCTCTTCGAGGACACTAACCTCTGTGCCATCCACGCCAAGCGTGTCACCATCATGCCAAAGGACATTCAGCTTGCTCGCCGTATCCGTGGAGAGCGTGCATAAGCTAAATCGACCACCCTAGTATACACCAAACTCGGCCCTTCTCAGGGCCAAAATATCCTTCTAAGGAGATTTCAGACATTCCTAGCATCAGTCATATGAATTAACCTTCATCTACACATATAATAAATAAATAAATAAATAAACAAATACACTAATTTAGGTGTCATACATACACGTGATATCAATAAATCAAGTCATTTGTAGTACAACCTGTTCTCTTACAAACAAAACGCCGTCGCTTTTCGCTCTTATGCACTGTCAAGGATCACCCACCCCCCCCCCCCCCCCCCCAAAATAAAAATTGTCATACTGTACTAGAAATAAAAGCAGCTTGTATAAGTGACATACTGTCCAGTCCTGTTTTATTCTGTTTTCGGTCCTCTGGCTTAATCTGTTAAGTTAGGAGATGACATTTTAAATTAACCGTTTTCTTGACATTTTCAAACCTAAGAGGGTGGCCTGCATAGTAATCCTAATGTGGAACATAACAATGAATCTCTAATCTCTAGAAAAAAAAAAGATACCGAGTGCTTATATGTGTTGAGAGAGAGAGAGAGAGAGAGAGAGAGAGAGAGAGAGAGAGAGAGAGAGAGAGAGAGAGAGAGAGAGAGAGAGAGAGAGAGAGAGAGAGAGACACAGACAGACAGACACAGACAGACAACAGAGACAGACAAGACAGAGACAGACAGACAGACAGACAGACAGACTGAGAGAGAGAAACACACACAGACAGTTTCATAAATATTCTCATTTTATAGCTATTTGCTTTCAGTGACAGAGGTTTTTGTTATAATAGTATTGGTGTCTAACACTCACAATCTCTTTAGAAATTAAAGTGTGGCTCCAATGGAGCCGAGTTTGTTGGTTTGAGGCCAAGCCACCACCACAGGGCAGTAAGTAAGCCGTTTACTTGGAGGAGGTGTACTTGGTGACGGCCTTAGTGCCCTCAGAGACGGCGTGCTTGGCCAGTTCTCCGGGCAACAGGAGCCTTACAGCCGTCTGGATCTCCCGACTGGTAATGGTGGAACGCTTGTTGTAGTGGGCCAGGCGAGAAGCCTCGGCGGCGATGCGCTCGAAGATGTCGTTCACGAACGAGTTCATGATCGACATGGCTTTGGAAGAGATACCAGTGTCGGGGTGGACCTGCTTCAGCACTTTGTAGATGTAGATGCTGTAGCTCTCCTTCCTCCTGCGCTTCTTTTTCTTATCGCCCTTGGCAATGGCCTTCTGGGCCTTTCCGGCCTTCTTGGCAGCCTTTCCAGATGCCTTGGGTGGCATGATGATGCTCGTGCTGGCTGGCGTTGCGATACAATAATGAACTTTTGCGCGAGGCGAGCTTTCCTTTTATATCCCGCTCGCGACTCAGCTCAGAGCGGGTCGCGTGGCGGAGCGCGCTGATTGGTCAGTGGCGGGCTCCCTTGATCCTGAGCGGGGTATATAACACGAAGCTCGATCTGCGGGGCGGCATAAAACACCACAAACCCACAACAGCAGCAGCAATGTCAGGACGCGGCAAGGGAGGCAAAGTGAAGGGCAAGTCAAAGTCTCGCTCCAGCAGGGCCGGACTTCAGTTCCCCGTGGGCAGAATTCACCGTCTGCTGCGTAAGGGCAACTACGCCGAACGCGTCGGTGCTGGCGCTCCTGTCTACCTGGCAGCCGTCATGGAATACCTCGCTGCCGAAGTTCTGGAGCTCGCCGGTAATGCCGCACGTGACAACAAGAAGACCCGTATCATCCCACGTCACTTGCAGTTGGCCATCCGCAACGACGAAGAACTCAACAAACTTCTGTCTGGCGTAACCATTGCACAGGGAGGTGTTCTTCCAAACATTCAGGCAGTTCTTTTGCCAAAGAAGACAGAGAAGAAGTAAGCACTTCTGCCACCCACCACGACAAATACCATAACCAGGCTCCATCCGGAGCCACACACACTTTAATAGAGAGATTCAAGTAGACAATCAACTTTCAAACATTAATAATAACATTTATATTGATTTCATTTGGAATGTGTACATAACAAACAAACAAAACAAAATTATAGGGGATATTCAGCATCACTTGGAATATTAACCAATCATATAAATCCAATATATATTTTATATTTTACTTTAAGCGAGGAATTCATATTATATTAATTTTTAATCATACAAATGAACAAAAGCAATTCTTCACTAGACGTAATGAATGAATAAATGATCAAGGTTTTAATGTGTTTCATGAATATATATATATATATATATATATATATATATATATATATATATATATATATATATATATATATATATATATATATATATATATATAATATAATATAATATATTATAATACTTGTGAACCAGAATATGTTTGAGCAGCAGCGATCGTGCCTGCCATTGGCCGAAGTGCAACAATTCAAATAATTTAAAGGGCCTGCTCGGGTATATAAGAGAGGCTGGGAGACTGGGGCCGGTGGTGGGTGATGGGTGATGAGTGATGGTGTGGTGTGGTATGGTGTTGTTAAGAGTTGATTTACGGCCAGCCAGCCAGCTGCAGCCAAGGCAGGGCAGGGCAGGGCAAGGCAAGGCAAGGCAAGGCAAGGCAAGGCAAGGCAAGGCAATAACAGGACAGGACAGGCAAGGCAAGGCAAGGCAAGGCAAGGCAAGCAGGCGGGCGGGCGGGCGGGCGGGCGGGCGGGCAGGCAGGCAGGCAGGCAGCCACCAGCCAGCCAGCCAGCCAGCCAGCCAGCCAGCCAGCCAGCCAGCCAGCCAGCCAGCCAGCCAGCCAGGCAGGCAGGCAGGCAGGCAGGCAGGCAGGCAGGCAGGCAGGCAGGCAGCCAGCCAGCCAGCCAGCCAGCCAGCCAGCCAGCCAGCCAGCCACTCCCACTTTGTATTTATATGCATTCAATTTATATTCAAACATTATATATGTTAAGGGCCTAGTTTTAGTGTTTATTTTAAAAATGACAAACATCGAGTCGTTTTACCAGTCCTTTAGCGTTAACGGTGATGCATTTTAAAACTGAACAGAAATCACCTTTTCTGGATATATCAAATATCGAATCCGCTTAATGTGCCTACAATTCAATCATTCAAAAAATACATAATTTACATCATGCCTTTTCATAGAACAGACAATAAGATTTGAGACAATAAGAACTTTACTTTTATAACTAAAGTTGCACAATTATACCAACTCTATGGTGGCTGGGTGGTAAGGTGTGTGGCTGGTATTTTGGAAGTCGCGAGTTCAAACGACCCAATGGGAATAATACTTTTTTTTTTTTGCCATACAATCTTCCTAATACTATTATGTAGGTTTGTGTGTGTGTTTTTTTATTCATTCTTTGGTTTTATAGATGACATACATATTGACTCCTTTTACCGGTCCTTAATTAGGCTCTGGGGAAGCAATGGTGGTGGTGGTGGTGGTGGTGCATTTAAAACTAAACCAAAAATCACCAGTTCTGGACGCGTCAAATATCATATCCGCTTAATGTGTCTACAACCTAATTACTTAAAACTACACTATTTAATTCATTCATATCATGTGCATATTGGTCATTATGCTCATACAACCGACATCAAAATTTATTTTCATTATTAGAATCATACATTTCATCAAGTAATACAGATACAAAGAGATTTTCTTTCTGAGAAGACCGTTAGTATTGGCTTGCAGGCAGGCAGGCAGGCAGGCAGGCATTTGAGGGTTATTATTTCGCCTGTTGATTGGGGGGAGGGTTGATGTGTTAGGGGGTTTTCGGTTAGATGTGGTGGTGGTGATTGGTGGTGATTGGTGGTGAT
This sequence comes from Procambarus clarkii, assembly GCF_040958095.1. Taxonomy (NCBI): domain Eukaryota; kingdom Metazoa; phylum Arthropoda; class Malacostraca; order Decapoda; family Cambaridae; genus Procambarus; species Procambarus clarkii. The sequence goes on along the minus strand of NW_027189239.1, from coordinate 41,660 downwards.
TGGTGGTGATTGGTGGTGATTGGTGGTGGTGGTGGTGGTGGTAGTAGGTGGGAGTTGGGGGGGGGGGGGGGGGGGGGGAAGGGGAGGGGAATGATGGTCTGTGGATTCGTTCTCCGTACCCTTTACATATAAGCAAAAATATGCCTTCTTGTGGGTATAGAAACATTAACACAAATTATATCAGTAACTGATATTGTAGCCTTTTAAACAGAAAAGATTTGTACATACAAATACTTTTTAATTATCATTTATTTGTGGAAATGGCATTTACGTCATTAAATTGATACCTCAGCATCAAGCTTGTGTCCTGCAGCAGTGGTCCAGTGGTAAAGTGTATATAAGTGATGCGTATTCTTGGAGTTGCGAGTTCAAACCCGGATTAAGCTATATATATATACAACATGTTTTGTTTTGGTTGTTTGTTTTTGTATAAAGCCTCACACAATATCTATATTAAGCGAGTTTGTTTTAAACATGACATACATATTAATTCATTTTACCAGGCCTTATTCCACACAACTCCGTGAATTTCCCGTGGAGCCAGCCATTCAAACAAAAACAAACGAAACAAAACAAAACAAAACAAAAACATTATTGCCAACAGCATTTGGTGTTCCCAGGCGGTCACCCATCCAAGTACTAACCAAACCCAACGTTGCTTAACTTCGCTGATCGGACGAGAAGCGGTGTTCTCAACGTGGTATGGCCGTTGGCATGAGACTGCCTACACATTGTGGCTAATAACCAACTCTTTTAAGTCATCGCGGCAGGATACGGACCTGCTTGTGGTGTCTTAATGGTAATTGTATCCTAACATATTTTTGTCTCCTTGGCATGGATATTTAACATCGTTTATTCAGTCTTGGGTTTATGTTCTTTCGCCATTTACAGACATTTTACATCTACCTACTTCCTCAGCCTGCCCTGCCAATTTCTAATGAATTTGTGGATTTTCTTTTGTAATACAAACATGTGTGTGCTCATCTGCTCTTCAGTTTTTATGATATTTGTCTCATCTGTCCTGCTTTATGATACTTTTACAAAGAACATGAACAAATGCTTCTATTTTAGAGAAGATATGGGATCCAGGTTTCGGAGCCGTAAAACCAACCGTCGTGATTGGTGGACGAGTTGCCAGGTTGCAGCTTCTGTACCGTGCCGGCACATAAATAGGTTCGGCTCAAGCGGCGGCAGCATCATTCCCCCGTGACTGTCTGAGCGTCTCTCATCACCTTGGTTATCTCATCATCATCATGGTAGAAGCAAAGCCTACCAAGAAGGCTGCGGCTGCTGCTGCTGTGGTGGCCACCACCAGGAAACCTCGCGTCCAGGTTGCTCACCCGAAAACTAGTCAAATGGTTCTAGCCGCGGTCGCAGCACTCAAAGACCGTAAGGGCTCGTCTCTACAAGCAATCAAGAAGTACGTTGTTGCCAACAACAAAGTCGAGGCTGCCAAGATCGCCATTTACATCCGAAGATTTCTCAAGAAAGCAGTGGCTGACGGCATTCTTGTTCAGACCAAGGGAAGTGGAGCTAGTGGATCATTCAAGCTGGCCGTAGCAGAGAAGAGGGCCGTTCTAACTCCCAAGAAAGCCACCACAACCAAGAAACCATCTACAGCAGCAAAGAAGGCCGTGGTAACTCCCAAGAAAGCCGCCACAAGCAACAAACCACCTACAGCCTTGAAAAAGAAGCAGCAGCAGCAGCAGCTTGTTGTTGGGAACAAAAAGCCCAAAATAAAGAGAGCTTCAAAATCTCCCAAACCACCCAAGGCAAAGAAAGCTGTCAAGAAAACAACAAAGGCAAAATAAACGACGACATGCAAGCAGCATGAATACACATGACAATAAACATCCAGGCCTCCCCCCTCAGTGGAGGGGCCTCATATGATTCCAAAAAGAGTTTAGTTTTGTAGACAAATAAATCATTACTTTTGGGGTAGATTTACTCTGTATATTATATATATATATATATATATATTATATATATTATATATATATATATATATATATATATATATATATTTATATATACACATGGGTGAGGTGATATGGTACCAAAGTTTTGGGTAAGGTGATTGACATTTACACAAGATAAAACACGAACCAATGGGAATAAAAACATAAGAATGGAAGTAACTGCAGAAGGCCTATTGGCCCATAACACAAGCACTTCCTCTTGATGCTTCTATATTGGTTCGGAGTCTTGAAGCTATAATATATATATATATATATATATATATATATATATATATATAATATATATATATATATATATATATATATATATATATATATATAATATGCACACAAAACTAAATAGTCTTGTTAGACAAATTGCCCCTATTAGAGGCAAGTTGACTAACAAGCCGAATGACTGCAATTGTTTTGAATTTGAGTTAAATCTAACATAGAAATGTAATCAAACCTAACCTAACCTATGCTAACCCAAGCTAAGCTAACCTAACCTAACCTAAGCTAACCCAAGCTAAGCTAACCTAACCTAACCTAACCTAACCTAACCTAACCTAAGCTAAGCTAACCTAACCTAACCTAACCCAGCAATTCATGATCTTAATATAATACTGTTAATTGGATAAACCAATTTGGAAAGAAATGTTCGAAAATAACAAAATTAACTGTGCTTGTTAGGAAAATTGGGCCTTGCATACTTGTCCCAATAGTGTGGTTCTCGCTTTTAGGTACGACATAAACGTATACCTAAGTTGAGAGAGAAAAAGATTCGCACTCAAACATGCATATCGATTGCCAGTCCTGAATTCTGGGTAGATATTCGTGTCCTCCCTTTTCATTTACCATCATTTGGATACTATCAAAACAGCTCTGAGAAGGATAAAATGAATAAAACGGGTAGCTCACTCATGTAAAAAGGAAGAGTTGGGAAAGATCTCTCTCTCTCTCTCTCTCTCTCTCTCTCTCTCTCTCTCTCTCCCCTCACCCCCCCCCCCCCCCACCAATGATCCTGCTCTGCTAGTATATAACGTAACAAACCTTCCCCCCCCCCCCCCCTCCCTCCCCAATCAGAGTCCCTTTAAGCATGCGAGGATAAAAAATAGATTTCATAAGACCCAATGTGCTAGCTGATATCAAAACAATTTATGTTATCGTCTATTAAGCCCTTCAGTAAAAAAAGTATAGGGACCTAATTAGGTCCCGTTTTGAGGTGGTGGTGGGTGGAATCGATGGATTAGCCAAGCTCTTATCCGCCGAATCCGTAGAGGGTACGACCCTGGCGCTTCAGAGCGTACACCACGTCCATAGCAGTGACGGTCTTCCTCTTGGCGTGTTCCGTGTAGGTTACAGCATCACGGATGACGTTCTCGAGGAACACCTTCAGGACGCCACGGGTCTCTTCGTAGATGAGACCCGAAATACGCTTCACGCCGCCACGACGAGCTAAGCGACGAATAGCGGGCTTGGTGATGCCCTGGATGTTGTCACGTAGCACCTTACGATGACGCTTGGCGCCACCCTTTCCGAGTCCCTTGCCTCCCTTGCCGCGTCCAGTCATGGTGTTGAAGTTGTGTGAATCGAATTGACGAATGCCCGCACGATTTCCCGACTATATCCCATCAAGCGGACGTACTAGTAGCATTGCAACTCCTGCCTGCCCTTACTTTACGCTTGTGGTCGAGTAGACACGGCTTTCTCACAACGCTTTCAAAACTGCAGTTGCCTACTCGTCTGTTTCACGTCCCTGTGAAATGACTTTTGCACAAATCCAAAAAATAGAGCAAAATCAGCGATAATAGTGATTGAGGTGAGCCGCCTGTTGGCTGCAGCCAGAGGAAGGAGGGGAGGGGCAACGGGGTGACGTAGGCGAGTCGAGCAGCCAATGGCGCTCGAGCAAGCGCCTCGAGACGGCGTATATAAGCAAAAATTTTTCGGCGCCGGCCATCACAAACCACAGTTGTTCACCATGGCTCGCACCAAGCAGACTGCTCGCAAGTCCACGGGAGGCAAGGCTCCTCGTAAGCAGCTGGCCACCAAGGCAGCACGCAAGTCTGCTCCTGCCACAGGGGGTGTGAAGAAGCCTCACCGTTACAGGCCCGGAACGGTCGCCCTGCGTGAGATCCGTCGTTACCAGAAGAGCACCGAGTTGCTCATCAGGAAACTTCCCTTCCAGCGTCTGGTGCGCGAGATTGCCCAGGACTTCAAGACCGATCTTCGCTTCCAGTCGTCTGCCGTCATGGCTTTACAGGAGGCATCCGAGGCTTACCTGGTCGGTCTCTTCGAGGACACTAACCTCTGTGCCATCCACGCCAAGCGTGTCACCATCATGCCAAAGGACATTCAGCTTGCTCGCCGTATCCGTGGAGAGCGTGCATAAGCTAAATCGACCACCCTAGTATACACCAAACTCGGCCCTTCTCAGGGCCAAAATATCCTTCTAAGGAGATTTCAGACATTCCTAGCATCAGTCATATGAATTAACCTTCATCTACACATATAATAAATAAATAAATAAATAAACAAATACACTAATTTAGGTGTCATACATACACGTGATATCAATAAATCAAGTCATTTGTAGTACAACCTGTTCTCTTACAAACAAAACGCCGTCGCTTTTCGCTCTTATGCACTGTCAAGGATCACCCACCCCCCCCCCCCCCCCCCAAAATAAAAATTGTCATACTGTACTAGAAATAAAAGCAGCTTGTATAAGTGACATACTGTCCAGTCCTGTTTTATTCTGTTTTCGGTCCTCTGGCTTAATCTGTTAAGTTAGGAGATGACATTTTAAATTAACCGTTTTCTTGACATTTTCAAACCTAAGAGGGTGGCCTGCATAGTAATCCTAATGTGGAACATAACAATGAATCTCTAATCTCTAGAAAAAAAAAAAGATACCGAGTGCTTATATGTGTTGAGAGAGAGAGAGAGAGAGAGAGAGAGAGAGAGAGAGAGAGAGAGAGAGAGAGAGAGAGAGAGAGAGAGAGAGAGAGAGAGAGAGAGAGAGAGAGACACAGACAGACAGACAGACAGACAAGACAGAGACAGACAAGACAGAGACAGACAGACAGACAGACAGACAGAGACTGAGAGAGAGAAACACACACAGACAGTTTCATAAATATTCTCATTTTATAGCTATTTGCTTTCAGTGACAGAGGTTTTTGTTATAATAGTATTGGTGTCTAACACTCACAATCTCTTTAGAAATTAAAGTGTGGCTCCAATGGAGCCGAGTTTGTTGGTTTGAGGCCAAGCCACCACCACAGGGCAGTAAGTAAGCCGTTTACTTGGAGGAGGTGTACTTGGTGACGGCCTTAGTGCCCTCAGAGACGGCGTGCTTGGCCAGTTCTCCGGGCAACAGGAGCCTTACAGCCGTCTGGATCTCCCGACTGGTAATGGTGGAACGCTTGTTGTAGTGGGCCAGGCGAGAAGCCTCGGCGGCGATGCGCTCGAAGATGTCGTTCACGAACGAGTTCATGATCGACATGGCTTTGGAAGAGATACCAGTGTCGGGGTGGACCTGCTTCAGCACTTTGTAGATGTAGATGCTGTAGCTCTCCTTCCTCCTGCGCTTCTTTTTCTTATCGCCCTTGGCAATGGCCTTCTGGGCCTTTCCGGCCTTCTTGGCAGCCTTTCCAGATGCCTTGGGTGGCATGATGATGCTCGTGCTGGCTGGCGTTGCGATACAATAATGAACTTTTGCGCGAGGCGAGCTTTCCTTTTATATCCCGCTCGCGACTCAGCTCAGAGCGGGTCGCGTGGCGGAGCGCGCTGATTGGTCAGTGGCGGGCTCCCTTGATCCTGAGCGGGGTATATAACACGAAGCTCGATCTGCGGGGCGGCATAAAACACCACAAACCCACAACAGCAGCAGCAATGTCAGGACGCGGCAAGGGAGGCAAAGTGAAGGGCAAGTCAAAGTCTCGCTCCAGCAGGGCCGGACTTCAGTTCCCCGTGGGCAGAATTCACCGTCTGCTGCGTAAGGGCAACTACGCCGAACGCGTCGGTGCTGGCGCTCCTGTCTACCTGGCAGCCGTCATGGAATACCTCGCTGCCGAAGTTCTGGAGCTCGCCGGTAATGCCGCACGTGACAACAAGAAGACCCGTATCATCCCACGTCACTTGCAGTTGGCCATCCGCAACGACGAAGAACTCAACAAACTTCTGTCTGGCGTAACCATTGCACAGGGAGGTGTTCTTCCAAACATTCAGGCAGTTCTTTTGCCAAAGAAGACAGAGAAGAAGTAAGCACTTCTGCCACCCACCACGACAAATACCATAACCAGGCTCCATCCGGAGCCACACACACTTTAATAGAGAGATTCAAGTAGACAATCAACTTTCAAACATTAATAATAACATTTATATTGATTTCATTTGGAATGTGTACATAACAAACAAACAAAACAAAATTATAGGGGATATTCAGCATCACTTGGAATATTAACCAATCATATAAATCCAATATATATTTTATATTTTACTTTAAGCGAGGAATTCATATTATATTAATTTTTAATCATACAAATGAACAAAAGCAATTCTTCACTAGACGTAATGAATGAATAAATGATCAAGGTTTTAATGTGTTTCATGAATATATATATATATATATATATATATATATATATATATATATATATATATATATATATATATATATATATATATATATATATATAATATATAATATAATATATTATAATACTTGTGAACCAGAATATGTTTGAGCAGCAGCGATCGTGCCTGCCATTGGCCGAAGTGCAACAATTCAAATAATTTAAAGGGCCTGCTCGGGTATATAAGAGAGGCTGGGAGACTGGGGCCGGTGGTGGGTGATGGGTGATGAGTGATGGTGTGGTGTGGTATGGTGTTGTTAAGAGTTGATTTACGGCCAGCCAGCCAGCTGCAGCCAAGGCAGGGCAGGGCAGGGCAAGGCAAGGCAAGGCAAGGCAAGGCAAGGCAATAACAGGACAGGACAGGCAAGGCAAGGCAAGGCAAGGCAAGGCAAGCAGGCGGGCGGGCGGGCGGGCGGGCGGGCGGGCAGGCAGGCAGGCAGGCAGCCAGCCAGCCAGCCAGCCAGCCAGCCAGCCAGCCAGCCAGCCAGCCAGCCAGCCAGCCAGCCAGGCAGGCAGGCAGGCAGGCAGGCAGGCAGGCAGGCAGGCAGGCAGCAGCCAGCCAGCCAGCCAGCCAGCCCCAGCCAGCCAGCCACCACTCCCACTTTGTATTTATATGCATTCAATTTATATTCAAACATTATATATGTTAAGGGCCTAGTTTTAGTGTTTATTTTAAAAATGACAAACATCGAGTCGTTTTACCAGTCCTTTAGCGTTAACGGTGATGCATTTTAAAACTGAACAGAAATCACCTTTTCTGGATATATCAAATATCGAATCCGCTTAATGTGCCTACAATTCAATCATTCAAAAAATACATAATTTACATCATGCCTTTTCATAGAACAGACAATAAGATTTGAGACAATAAGAACTTTACTTTTATAACTAAAGTTGCACAATTATACCAACTCTATGGTGGCTGGGTGGTAAGGTGTGTGGCTGGTATTTTGGAAGTCGCGAGTTCAAACGACCCAATGGGAATAATACTTTTTTTTTTTTGCCATACAATCTTCCTAATACTATTATGTAGGTTTGTGTGTGTGTTTTTTTATTCATTCTTTGGTTTTATAGATGACATACATATTGACTCCTTTTACCGGTCCTTAATTAGGCTCTGGGGAAGCAATGGTGGTGGTGGTGGTGGTGGTGCATTTAAAACTAAACCAAAAATCACCAGTTCTGGACGCGTCAAATATCATATCCGCTTAATGTGTCTACAACCTAATTACTTAAAACTACACTATTTAATTCATTCATATCATGTGCATATTGGTCATTATGCTCATACAACCGACATCAAAATTTATTTTCATTATTAGAATCATACATTTCATCAAGTAATACAGATACAAAGAGATTTTCTTTCTGAGAAGACCGTTAGTATTGGCTTGCAGCAGGCAGGCAGGCAGGCAGGCATTTGAGGGTTATTATTTCGCCTGTTGATTGGGGGGAGGGTTGATGTGTTAGGGGGTTTTCGGTTAGATGTGGTGGTGGTGATTGGTGGTGATTGGTGGTGATTGGTGGTGATTGGTGGTGATTGGTGGTGGTGGTGGTGGTGGTAGTAGGTGGGAGTTGGGGGGGGGGGGGGGGGGGGGGGGGGGGGGGGGGGGGGGGGGGGGGGGGGGGGGGGGGGGGGGGGGGGGGGGGGGGGTACATATAAGCAAAAATATGCCTTCTTGTGGGTATAGAAACATTAACACAAATTATATCAGTAACTGATATTGTAGCCTTTTAAACAGAAAAGATTTGTACATACAAATACTTTTTAATTATCATTTATTTGTGGAAATGGCATTTACGTCATTAAATTGATACCTCAGCATCAAGCTTGTGTCCTGCAGCAGTGGTCCAGTGGTAAAGTGTATATAAGTGATGCGTATTCTTGGAGTTGCGAGTTCAAACCCGGATTAAGCTATATATATATACAACATGTTTTGTTTTGGTTGTTTGTTTTTGTATAAAGCCTCACACAATATCTATATTAAGCGAGTTTGTTTTAAACATGACATACATATTAATTCATTTTACCAGGCCTTATTCCACACAACTCCGTGAATTTCCCGTGGAGCCAGCCATTCAAACAAAAACAAACGAAACAAAACAAAACAAAACAAAAAACATTATTGCCAACAGCATTTGGTGTTCCCAGGCGGTCACCCATCCAAGTACTAACCAAACCCAACGTTGCTTAACTTCGCTGATCGGACGAGAAGCGGTGTTCTCAACGTGGTATGGCCGTTGGCATGAGACTGCCTACACATTGTGGCTAATAACCAACTCTTTTAAGTCATCGCGGCAGGATACGGACCTGCTTGTGGTGTCTTAATGGTAATTGTATCCTAACATATTTTTGTCTCCTTGGCATGGATATTTAACATCGTTTATTCAGTCTTGGGTTTATGTTCTTTCGCCATTTACAGACATTTTACATCTACCTACTTCCTCAGCCTGCCCTGCCAATTTCTAATGAATTTGTGGATTTTCTTTTGTAATACAAACATGTGTGTGCTCATCTGCTCTTCAGTTTTTATGATATTTGTCTCATCTGTCCTGCTTTATGATACTTTTACAAAGAACATGAACAAATGCTTCTATTTTAGAGAAGATATGGGATCCAGGTTTCGGAGCCGTAAAACCAACCGTCGTGATTGGTGGACGAGTTGCCAGGTTGCAGCTTCTGTACCGTGCCGGCACATAAATAGGTTCGGCTCAAGCGGCGGCAGCATCATTCCCCCGTGACTGTCTGAGCGTCTCTCATCACCTTGGTTATCTCATCATCATCATGGTAGAAGCAAAGCCTACCAAGAAGGCTGCGGCTGCTGCTGCTGTGGTGGCCACCACCAGGAAACCTCGCGTCCAGGTTGCTCACCCGAAAACTAGTCAAATGGTTCTAGCCGCGGTCGCAGCACTCAAAGACCGTAAGGGCTCGTCTCTACAAGCAATCAAGAAGTACGTTGTTGCCAACAACAAAGTCGAGGCTGCCAAGATCGCCATTTACATCCGAAGATTTCTCAAGAAAGCAGTGGCTGACGGCATTCTTGTTCAGACCAAGGGAAGTGGAGCTAGTGGATCATTCAAGCTGGCCGTAGCAGAGAAGAGGGCCGTTCTAACTCCCAAGAAAGCCACCACAACCAAGAAACCATCTACAGCAGCAAAGAAGGCCGTGGTAACTCCCAAGAAAGCCGCCACAAGCAACAAACCACCTACAGCCTTGAAAAAGAAGCAGCAGCAGCAGCTTGTTGTTGGGAACAAAAAGCCCAAAATAAAGAGAGCTTCAAAATCTCCCAAACCACCCAAGGCAAAGAAAGCTGTCAAGAAAACAACAAAGGCAAAATAAACGACGACATGCAAGCAGCATGAATACACATGACAATAAACATCCAGGCCTCCCCCCTCAGTGGAGGGGCCTCATATGATTCCAAAAAGAGTTTAGTTTTGTAGACAAATAAATCATTACTTTTGGGGTAGATTTACTCTGTATATTATATATATATATATATATATATATATATATATATATATATATATATATATATATATATATATATATATTTATATACACATGGGTGAGGTGATATGGTACCAAAGTTTTGGGTAAGGTGATTGACATTTACACAAGATAAAACACGAACCAATGGGAATAAAAACATAAGAATGGAAGTAACTGCAGAAGGCCTATTGGCCCATAACACAAGCACTTCCTCTTGATGCTTCTATATTGGTTCGGAGTCTTGAAGCTATAATATATATATATATATATATATATATATATATATATATATATATATATATATATATATATATATATATATATATATATATATATATATATATATATGCACACAAAACTAAATAGTCTTGTTAGACAAATTGCCCCTATTAGAGGCAAGTTGACTAACAAGCCGAATGACTGCAATTGTTTTGAATTTGAGTTAAATCTAACATAGAAATGTAATCAAACCTAACCTAACCTATGCTAACCCAAGCTAAGCTAACCTAACCTAACCTAAGCTAACCCAAGCTAAGCTAACCTAACCTAACCTAACCTAACCTAACCTAACCTAAGCTAAGCTAACCTAACCTAACCTAACCCAGCAATTCATGATCTTAATATAATACTGTTAATTGGATAAACCAATTTGGAAAGAAATGTTCGAAAATAACAAAATTAACTGTGCTTGTTAGGAAAATTGGGCCTTGCATACTTGTCCCAATAGTGTGGTTCTCGCTTTTAGGTACGACATAAACGTATACCTAAGTTGAGAGAGAAAAAGATTCGCACTCAAACATGCATATCGATTGCCAGTCCTGAATTCTGGGTAGATATTCGTGTCCTCCCTTTTCATTTACCATCATTTGGATACTATCAAAACAGCTCTGAGAAGGATAAAATGAATAAAACGGGTAGCTCACTCATGTAAAAAGGAAGAGTTGGGAAAGATCTCTCTCTCTCTCTCTCTCTCTCTCTCTCTCTCTCTCTCTCCCCCTCACCCCCCCCCCCCCCCACCAATGATCCTGCTCTGCTAGTATATAACGTAACAAACCTTCCCCCCCCCCCCCCTCCCTCCCCAATCAGAGTCCCTTTAAGCATGCGAGGATAAAAAATAGATTTCATAAGACCCAATGTGCTAGCTGATATCAAAACAATTTATGTTATCGTCTATTAAGCCCTTCAGTAAAAAAAGTATAGGGACCTAATTAGGTCCCGTTTTGAGGTGGTGGTGGGTGGAATCGATGGATTAGCCAAGCTCTTATCCGCCGAATCCGTAGAGGGTACGACCCTGGCGCTTCAGAGCGTACACCACGTCCATAGCAGTGACGGTCTTCCTCTTGGCGTGTTCCGTGTAGGTTACAGCATCACGGATGACGTTCTCGAGGAACACCTTCAGGACGCCACGGGTCTCTTCGTAGATGAGACCCGAAATACGCTTCACGCCGCCACGACGAGCTAAGCGACGAATAGCGGGCTTGGTGATGCCCTGGATGTTGTCACGTAGCACCTTACGATGACGCTTGGCGCCACCCTTTCCGAGTCCCTTGCCTCCCTTGCCGCGTCCAGTCATGGTGTTGAAGTTGTGTGAATCGAATTGACGAATGCCCGCACGATTTCCCGACTATATCCCATCAAGCGGACGTACTAGTAGCATTGCAACTCCTGCCTGCCCTTACTTTACGCTTGTGGTCGAGTAGACACGGCTTTCTCACAACGCTTTCAAAACTGCAGTTGCCTACTCGTCTGTTTCACGTCCCTGTGAAATGACTTTTGCACAAATCCAAAAAATAGAGCAAAATCAGCGATAATAGTGATTGAGGTGAGCCGCCTGTTGGCTGCAGCCAGAGGAAGGAGGGGAGGGGCAACGGGGTGACGTAGGCGAGTCGAGCAGCCAATGGCGCTCGAGCAAGCGCCTCGAGACGGCGTATATAAGCAAAAATTTTTCGGCGCCGGCCATCACAAACCACAGTTGTTCACCATGGCTCGCACCAAGCAGACTGCTCGCAAGTCCACGGGAGGCAAGGCTCCTCGTAAGCAGCTGGCCACCAAGGCAGCACGCAAGTCTGCTCCTGCCACAGGGGGTGTGAAGAAGCCTCACCGTTACAGGCCCGGAACGGTCGCCCTGCGTGAGATCCGTCGTTACCAGAAGAGCACCGAGTTGCTCATCAGGAAACTTCCCTTCCAGCGTCTGGTGCGCGAGATTGCCCAGGACTTCAAGACCGATCTTCGCTTCCAGTCGTCTGCCGTCATGGCTTTACAGGAGGCATCCGAGGCTTACCTGGTCGGTCTCTTCGAGGACACTAACCTCTGTGCCATCCACGCCAAGCGTGTCACCATCATGCCAAAGGACATTCAGCTTGCTCGCCGTATCCGTGGAGAGCGTGCATAAGCTAAATCGACCACCCTAGTATACACCAAACTCGGCCCTTCTCAGGGCCAAAATATCCTTCTAAGGAGATTTCAGACATTCCTAGCATCAGTCATATGAATTAACCTTCATCTACACATATAATAAATAAATAAATAAATAAACAAATACACTAATTTAGGTGTCATACATACACGTGATATCAATAAATCAAGTCATTTGTAGTACAACCTGTTCTCTTACAAACAAAACGCCGTCGCTTTTCGCTCTTATGCACTGTCAAGGATCACCCACCCCCCCCCCCCCCCCCCCCAAAATAAAAATTGTCATACTGTACTAGAAATAAAAGCAGCTTGTATAAGTGACATACTGTCCAGTCCTGTTTTATTCTGTTTTCGGTCCTCTGGCTTAATCTGTTAAGTTAGGAGATGACATTTTAAATTAACCGTTTTCTTGACATTTTCAAACCTAAGAGGGTGGCCTGCATAGTAATCCTAATGTGGAACATAACAATGAATCTCTAATCTCTAGAAAAAAAAAAAGATACCGAGTGCTTATATGTGTTGAGAGAGAGAGAGAGAGAGAGAGAGAGAGAGAGAGAGAGAAGAGAGAGAAGAGAGAGAGAGAGAGAGAGAGAGAGAGAGAGAGAGAGAGAGAGAGAGACACAGACAGACAGACAGACAGACAAGACAGAGACAGACAAGACAGAGACAGACAGACAGACAGACAGACAGAGACTGAGAGAGAGAAACACACACAGACAGTTTCATAAATATTCTCATTTTATAGCTATTTGCTTTCAGTGACAGAGGTTTTTGTTATAATAGTATTGGTGTCTAACACTCACAATCTCTTTAGAAATTAAAGTGTGGCTCCAATGGAGCCGAGTTTGTTGGTTTGAGGCCAAGCCACCACCACAGGGCAGTAAGTAAGCCGTTTACTTGGAGGAGGTGTACTTGGTGACGGCCTTAGTGCCCTCAGAGACGGCGTGCTTGGCCAGTTCTCCGGGCAACAGGAGCCTTACAGCCGTCTGGATCTCCCGACTGGTAATGGTGGAACGCTTGTTGTAGTGGGCCAGGCGAGAAGCCTCGGCGGCGATGCGCTCGAAGATGTCGTTCACGAACGAGTTCATGATCGACATGGCTTTGGAAGAGATACCAGTGTCGGGGTGGACCTGCTTCAGCACTTTGTAGATGTAGATGCTGTAGCTCTCCTTCCTCCTGCGCTTCTTTTTCTTATCGCCCTTGGCAATGGCCTTCTGGGCCTTTCCGGCCTTCTTGGCAGCCTTTCCAGATGCCTTGGGTGGCATGATGATGCTCGTGCTGGCTGGCGTTGCGATACAATAATGAACTTTTGCGCGAGGCGAGCTTTCCTTTTATATCCCGCTCGCGACTCAGCTCAGAGCGGGTCGCGTGGCGGAGCGCGCTGATTGGTCAGTGGCGGGCTCCCTTGATCCTGAGCGGGGTATATAACACGAAGCTCGATCTGCGGGGCGGCATAAAACACCACAAACCCACAACAGCAGCAGCAATGTCAGGACGCGGCAAGGGAGGCAAAGTGAAGGGCAAGTCAAAGTCTCGCTCCAGCAGGGCCGGACTTCAGTTCCCCGTGGGCAGAATTCACCGTCTGCTGCGTAAGGGCAACTACGCCGAACGCGTCGGTGCTGGCGCTCCTGTCTACCTGGCAGCCGCCGTCATGGAATACCTCGCTGCCGAAGTTCTGGAGCTCGCCGGTAATGCCGCACGTGACAACAAGAAGACCCGTATCATCCCACGTCACTTGCAGTTGGCCATCCGCAACGACGAAGAACTCAACAAACTTCTGTCTGGCGTAACCATTGCACAGGGAGGTGTTCTTCCAAACATTCAGGCAGTTCTTTTGCCAAAGAAGACAGAGAAGAAGTAAGCACTTCTGCCACCCACCACGACAAATACCATAACCAGGCTCCATCCGGAGCCACACACACTTTAATAGAGAGATTCAAGTAGACAATCAACTTTCAAACATTAATAATAACATTTATATTGATTTCATTTGGAATGTGTACATAACAAACAAACAAAACAAAATTATAGGGGATATTCAGCATCACTTGGAATATTAACCAATCATATAAATCCAATATATATTTTATATTTTACTTTAAGCGAGGAATTCATATTATATTAATTTTTAATCATACAAATGAACAAAAGCAATTCTTCACTAGACGTAATGAATGAATAAATGATCAAGGTTTTAATGTGTTTCATGAATATATATATATATTATATATATATATATATATATATATATATATTATATATATATATATATATATATATATATATATTATATATTATAATATAATATAATATATTATAATACTTGTGAACCAGAATATGTTTGAGCAGCAGCGATCGTGCCTGCCATTGGCCGAAGTGCAACAATTCAAATAATTTAAAGGGCCTGCTCGGGTATATAAGAGAGGCTGGGAGACTGGGGCCGGTGGTGGGTGATGGGTGATGAGTGATGGTGTGGTGTGGTATGGTGTTGTTAAGAGTTGATTTACGGCCCAGCCAGCTGCAGCCAAGGCAGGGCAGGGCAGGGCAAGGCAAGGCAAGGCAAGGCAAGGCAAGGCAAGGCAAGGCAATAACAGGACAGGACAGGCAAGGCAAGGCAAGGCAAGGCAAGGCAAGCAGGCGGGCGGGCGGG
>NW_027189239.1:0-26004 GCF_040958095.1 Procambarus clarkii | reverse complement strand
ATACGTCAGAGAGCCAGAATTTGGCTCAAAAATATCGACCAGGCCTCGAAATTGGGATGTTTGAGATATTTTGAAAACTGCAGGGGGTGTTTGGGCAAAGTATGACCCACCACCGGTTTCAGTAATTAGCATGTGTTCGGTAAAAAATTTCGTAATTTCAAACTGCGAATACGTGCAGAGAGCCAGAATTTGGCTCAAAAATATCGCTCAGGCCTCGAAATTGGGATGTTTGAGATATTTTGAAAACTGCAGGGGGGTTTGGGCAAAATATGACCCACCGCCGCTTTCAGTAATTGGTATGTGTTCGGTAAAAAATTTCGTAATTTCAAACTGCGAATACGTGCAAAGAGCCAGAATTTGGCTCAAAAATGTGGCTCAGGCCTCGAAATTGGGATGTTTGAGATATTTTGAAAACTGCAGGGGGGGTTTGGGCAAAATATGACCCACCGCCGCTTTCAGTAATTGGCATGTGTTTGGTAAAAAATTTAGTAATTTCAAACTGCGAATACGTGCAGAGAGCCAGAATTTGGCTCAAAAATATCGCGCAGGCCTCGAAATTGAGATGTTTGAGATATTTTGAAAACTGCAGGGGGGGTTTGGGCAAAGTATGACCCACCGCCGCTTTCAGTAATTGGCATGTGTTCGGGAAAAAAATTTCGTAATTTCAAACTGCGAATACGTGCAGAGAACCAGAATTTGGCTCAAAAATATCGCTCAGGCCTCGAAATTGAGATGTTTGAGATATTTTGAAAACTGCAGGGGGGTTTGGGCAAAGTATGACCCACCGCCGCTTTTAGTAATTGGCATGTGTTCGGTAAAAAATTTCGTAATTTCAAACTTCGAATACGTGCAGAGAGCCAGAATTTGGCTCCAAAATGTGGCTCAGGCCTCGAAATTGAGTTTTTTGAGATATTTTGAAAACTGCAGGAGGGTTTGGGCAAAATTTGTCCCACTGCCCCTTTCAGTACTTGGCAGATGTTCGGTAAAAAAAGTTGTATTTTCAAACTGCGAATACGTGCAGAGAGCCAGAATTTGGCTCCAAAATATGGCTCAGGCCTCGAAATTTGAATGTTTGAGATATTTTGAAAACTGCAGGGGGGTTTGGGCAAAATATGTCCCACTGCCGCTTTCAGTACTTGGCATATGTTCAGTAAAAAAAAGTCGTAATTTCAAACTGCGAATACGTGCAGAGAGCCAGAATTTGGCTCCAAAATATGGCTCAGGCCTCGAAATTGGGATGTTTGAGATATTTTGAAAACTGCAGGGGGGTTTGGGCAAAGTATGACCCACCGCCGCTTTCAGTAATTGGCATGTGTTCGGTAAAAAAATTCGTAATTTCAAACTGCGAATACGTGCAGAGAGCCAGAATTTGGCTAAAAAACATCGCTCAGGCCTCGAAGTTGGGATGCTTGAAATATTTTGAAAACTGCAGGGGGGTTTGGGTAAAGTATGACCCACCGCCGCTTTCAGTAATTGGCATGTGTTCGGTAAAAAAATTCATAATTTCAAACTGCGAATACGTGCAGAGAGCCAGAATTTGGCTCAAAAATATCGCTCAGGCCTCGAAATTGAGATGTTTGAGATATTTTGAAAACTGCAGGGGGGTTTGGGCAAAATATGACCCACCGCCGCTTTCAGTAATTGGTATGTGTTCGGTAAAAAAATTCGTAATTTCAAACTGCGAATACGTGCAAAGAGCCAGAATTTGGCTCAAAAATGTGGCTCAGGCCTCGAAATTGGGATGTTTGAGATATTTTGAAAACTGCAGGGGGGTTTGGGCAAAATATGACCCACCGCCGCTTTCAGTAATTGGCATTTGTTTGGTAAAAAATTTAGTAATTTCAAACTGCGAATACGGTCAGAGAGCCAGAATTTGGCTCAAAAATATTGACCAGGCCTCGAAATTGGGATGTTTGAGAGATTTTGAAAACTGCAGGGGGGGTTTGGGCAAAGTATGACCCACCGCCGGTTTCAGTAATTAGCATGTGTTCGGTAAAAAATTTCGTAATTTCAAACTGCGAATACGTGCAGAGAGCCAGAATTTGGCTCAAAAATATCGCTCAGGCCTCGAAATTGGGATGTTTGAGATATTTTGAAAACTGCAGGGGGGTTTGGGCGAAATATGACCCACCGCCGCTTTCAGTAATTGGTATGTGTTCGGTAAAAAATTTCGTAATTTCAAACTGCGAATACGTGCAGAGAGCCAGAATTTGGCTCAAAAATATGGCTCAGGCCTCGAAATTGGGATGTTTGAGATATTTTGAAATCTGCAGGGGGGTTTGGGCAAAATATGACACCGCTGCTTTCAGTAATTGGCATGTGTTCAGTAAAAAATTTTGTAATTTCAAACTGCGAATACGTGCAGAGAGCCAGAATTTGGCTCAAAAATATCGCTCAGGCCTCGAAATTGGGATGTTTGAGATATTTTGAAATCTGCAGGGGGGTTTGGGCAAAATATGACCCACCGCCGCTTTTGGTAATTGGTATGTGTTGGGTAAAAAATTTCGTAATTTCAAACTGCGAATTCGGGCAGAGAGCCAGAATTTGGCTAAAAAATATCGCTCAGGCTTCGAAATTAGGATGTTTGAGATATTTTGAAATCTGCAGGGGGGGTTTGGGCAAAGTATGACCCACCGCCGCTTTTAGTAATTGGCATGTGTTCGGTAAAAAATTTCGTAATTTCAAACTTCGAATACGTGCAGAGAGCCAGAATTTGGCTCAAAAATGTGGCTCAGGCCTCGAAATTGGGATGTTTGAGATATTTTGAAAACTGCAGGGGGGTTTGGGCAAAATATGACCCACCGCCGCTTTCAGTAATTGGCATGTGTTTGGTAAAAAATTTAGTAATTTCAAACTGCGAATACGGTCAGAGAGCCAGAATTTGGCTCAAAAATATCGACCAGGCCTCGAAATTGGGATGTTTGAGATATTTTGAAAACTGCAGGGGGGGTTTGGGCAAAGTATGACCCACCACCGGTTTCAGTAATTAGCATGTGTTCGGTAAAAAATTTCGTAATTTCAAACTGCGAATACGTGCAGAGAGCCAGAATTTGGCTCAAAAATATCGCTCAGGCCTCGAAATTGGGATGTTTGAGATATTTTGAAAACTGCAGGGGGGTTTGGGCAAAATATGACCCACCGCCGCTTTCAGTAATTGGTATGTGTTCGGTAAAAAATTTCGTAATTTCAAACTGCGAATACGTGCAAAGAGCCAGAATTTGGCTCAAAAATGTGGCTCAGGCATCGAAATTGGGATGTTTGAGATATTTTGAAAACTGCAGGGGGGGTTTGGGCAAAATATGACCCACCGCCGCTTTCAGTAATTGGCATGTGTTTGGTAAAAAATTTAGTAATTTCAAACTGCGAATACGTGCAGAGAACCAGAATTTGGCTCAAAAATATCGCTCAGGCCTCGAAATTGAGATGTTTGAGATATTTTGAAAACTGCAGGGGGGTTTGGGCAAAGTATGACCCACCGCCGCTTTCAGTAATTGGCATGTGTTCGGTAAAAAATTTCGTAATTTCAAACTGCGAATACGTGCAGAGAGCCAGAATTTGGCTCAAAAATATCGCTCAGGCCTTGAAATTGAGATGTTTGAGATATTTTGAAAACTGCAGGGGGGTTTGGGCAAAGTATGACCCACCGCCGCTTTTAGTAATTGGCTTGTGTTCGGTAAAAAATTTCGTAATTTCAAACTTTGAATACGTGCAGAGAGCTAGAATTTGGCTCCAAAATGTGGCTCAGGCCTCGAAATTGAGTTTTTTGAGATATTTTGAAAACTGCAGGAGGGTTTGGGCAAAATTTGTCCCACTGCCCCTTTCAGTACTTGGCAGATGTTCGGTAAAAAAAGTTGTATTTTCAAACTGCGAATACGTGCAGAGAGCCAGAATTTGGCTCCAAAATATGGCTCAGGCCTCGAAATTTGAATGTTTGAGATATTTTGAAAACTGCAGGGGGGTTTGGGCAAAATATGTCCCACTGCCGATTTCAGTACTTGGCATATGTTCAGTAAAAAAAGTCGTAATTTCAAACTGCGAATACGTGCAGAGAGCCAGAATTTGGCTCCAAAATATGGCTCAGGCCTCGAAATTGGGATGTTTGAGATATTTTGAAAACTGCAGGGGGGTTTGGGCAAAGTATGACCCACCGCCGCTTTCAGTAATTGGCATGTGTTCGGTAAAAAAATTCGTAATTTCAAACTGCGAATACGTGCAGAGAGCCAGAATTTGGCTAAAAAATATCGCTCAGGCCTCGAAGTTGGGATGCTTGAGATATTTTGAAAACTGCAGGGGGGTTTGGGTAAAGTATGACCCACCGCCGCTTTCAGTAATTGGCATGTGTTCGGTAAAAAAATTCATAATTTCAAACTGCGAATACGTGCAGAGAGCCAGAATTTGGCTCAAAAATATCGCTCAGGCCTCGAAATTGGGATGTTTGAGATATTTTGAAATCTGCAGGGGGGTTTGGGCAAAATATGACACACGGCCGCTATCAGTAATTGGCATGTGTTCGGTAAAAAATTTCGTAATTTCAAACTGCGAATACGTGCAGAGAGCCAGAATTTGGCTCAAAAATATCGCTCAGGCCTCGAAATTGAGATGTTTGAGATATTTTGAAAACTGCAGGGGGGTTTGGGCAAAATATGACCCACCGCCGCTTTCAGTAATTGGTATGTGTTCGGTAAAAAATTTCGTAATTTCAAACTGCGAATACGTGCAAAGAGCCAGAATTTGGCTCAAAAATGTGGCTCAGGCCTCGAAATTGGGATGTTTGAGATATTTTGAAAACTGCAGGGGGGTTTGGGCAAAATACGACCCACCGCCGCTTTCAGTAATTGGCATGTGTTTGGTAAAAAATTTAGTAATTTCAAACTGCGAATACGGTCAGAGAGCCAGAATTTGGCTCAAAAATATCGACCAGGCCTCGAAATTGGGATGTTTGAGATATTTTGAAAACTGCAGGGGGTGTTTGGGCAAAGTATGACCCACCACCGGTTTCAGTAATTAGCATGTGTTCGGTAAAAAATTTCGTAATTTCAAACTGCGAATACGTGCAGAGAGCCAGAATTTGGCTCAAAAATATCGCTCAGGCCTCGAAATTGGGATGTTTGAGATATTTTGAAAACTGCAGGGGGGTTTGGGCAAAATATGACCCACCGCCGCTTTCAGTAATTGGTATGTGTTCGGTAAAAAATTTCGTAATTTCAAACTGCGAATACGTGCAGAGAGCCAGAATTTGGCTCAAAAATATCGCTCAGGCCTCGAAATTGGGATGTTTGAGATATTTTGAAATCTGCAGGGGGGTTTGGGCAAAATATGACACACGGCCGCTATCAGTAATTGGCATGTGTTCGGTAAAAAATTTCGTAATTTCAAACTGCGAATACGTGCAGAGAGCCAGAATTTGGCTCAAAAATATCGCTCAGGCCTCGAAATTGAGATGTTTGAGATATTTTGAAAACTGCAGGGGGGTTTGGGCAAAATATGACCCACCGCCGCTTTCAGTAATTGGTATGTGTTCGGTAAAAAATTTCGTAATTTCAAACTGCGAATACGTGCAAAGAGCCAGAATTTGGCTCAAAAATGTGGCTCAGGCCTCGAAATTGGGATGTTTGAGATATTTTGAAAACTGCAGGGGGGTTTGGGCAAAATACGACCCACCGCCGCTTTCAGTAATTGGCATGTGTTTGGTAAAAAATTTAGTAATTTCAAACTGCGAATACGGTCAGAGAGCCAGAATTTGGCTCAAAAATATCGACCAGGCCTCGAAATTGGGATGTTTGAGATATTTTGAAAACTGCAGGGGGTGTTTGGGCAAAGTATGACCCACCACCGGTTTCAGTAATTAGCATGTGTTCGGTAAAAAATTTCGTAATTTCAAACTGCGAATACGTGCAGAGAGCCAGAATTTGGCTCAAAAATATCGCTCAGGCCTCGAAATTGGGATGTTTGAGATATTTTGAAAACTGCAGGGGGGTTTGGGCAAAATATGACCCACCGCCGCTTTCAGTAATTGGTATGTGTTCGGTAAAAAATTTCGTAATTTCAAACTGCGAATACGTGCAAAGAGCCAGAATTTGGCTCAAAAATGTGGCTCAGGCCTCGAAATTGGGATGTTTGAGATATTTTGAAAACTGCAGGGGGGGTTTGGGCAAAATATGACCCACCGCCGCTTTCAGTAATTGGCATGTGTTTGGTAAAAAATTTAGTAATTTCAAACTGCGAATACGTGCAGAGAGCCAGAATTTGGCTCAAAAATATCGCGCAGGCCTCGAAATTGAGATGTTTGAGATATTTTGAAAACTGCAGGGGGGGTTTGGGCAAAGTATGACCCACCGCCGCTTTCAGTAATTGGCATGTGTTCGGGAAAAAAATTTCGTAATTTCAAACTGCGAATACGTGCAGAGAACCAGAATTTGGCTCAAAAATATCGCTCAGGCCTCGAAATTGAGATGTTTGAGATATTTTGAAAACTGCAGGGGGGTTTGGGCAAAGTATGACCCACCGCCGCTTTTAGTAATTGGCATGTGTTCGGTAAAAAATTTCGAAATTTCAAACTTCGAATACGTGCAGAGAGCCAGAATTTGGCTCCAAAATGTGGCTCAGGCCTCGAAATTGAGTTTTTTGAGATATTTTGAAAAC
Organism: Procambarus clarkii; assembly: GCF_040958095.1. Lineage (NCBI taxonomy): Eukaryota > Metazoa > Arthropoda > Malacostraca > Decapoda > Cambaridae > Procambarus > Procambarus clarkii. The sequence continues at coordinate 19,362 of NW_027189239.1, read as the reverse complement.
TGCAGGAGGGTTTGGGCAAAATTTGTCCCACTGCCCCTTTCAGTACTTGGCAGATGTTCGGTAAAAAAAGTTGTATTTTCAAACTGCGAATACGTGCAGAGAGCCAGAATTTGGCTCCAAAATATGGCTCAGGCCTCGAAATTTGAATGTTTGAGATATTTTGAAAACTGCAGGGGGGTTTGGGCAAAATATGTCCCACTGCCGCTTTCAGTACTTGGCATATGTTCAGTAAAAAAAGTCGTAATTTCAAACTGCGAATACGTGCAGAGAGCCAGAATTTGGCTCCAAAATATGGCTCAGGCCTCGAAATTGGGATGTTTGAGATATTTTGAAAACTGCAGGGGGGTTTGGGTAAAGTATGACCCACCGCCGCTTTCAGTAATTGGCATGTGTTCGGTAAAAAAATTCGTAATTTCAAACTGCGAATACGTGCAGAGAGCCAGAATTTGGCTAAAAAACATCGCTCAGGCCTCGAAGTTGGGATGCTTGAAATATTTTGAAAACTGCAGGGGGGTTTGGGTAAAGTATGACCCACCGCCGCTTTCAGTAATTGGCATGTGTTCGGTAAAAAAATTCATAATTTCAAACTGCGAATACGTGCAGAGAGCCAGAATTTGGCTCAAAAATATCGCTCAGGCCTCGAAATTGAGATGTTTGAGATATTTTGAAAACTGCAGGGGGGTTTGGGCAAAATATGACCCACCGCCGCTTTCAGTAATTGGTATGTGTTCGGTAAAAAAATTCGTAATTTCAAACTGCGAATACGTGCAAAGAGCCAGAATTTGGCTCAAAAATGTGGCTCAGGCCTCGAAATTGGGATGTTTGAGATATTTTGAAAACTGCAGGGGGGTTTGGGCAAAATATGACCCACCGCCGCTTTCAGTAATTGGCATTTGTTTGGTAAAAAATTTAGTAATTTCAAACTGCGAATACGGTCAGAGAGCCAGAATTTGGCTCAAAAATATTGACCAGGCCTCGAAATTGGGATGTTTGAGAGATTTTGAAAACTGCAGGGGGGGTTTGGGCAAAGTATGACCCACCGCCGGTTTCAGTAATTAGCATGTGTTCGGTAAAAAATTTCGTAATTTCAAACTGCGAATACGTGCAGAGAGCCAGAATTTGGCTCAAAAATATCGCTCAGGCCTCGAAATTGGGATGTTTGAGATATTTTGAAAACTGCAGGGGGGTTTGGGCAAAATATGACCCACCGCCGCTTTCAGTAATTGGTATGTGTTCGGTAAAAAATTTCGTAATTTCAAACTGCGAATACGTGCAAAGAGCCAGAATTTGGCTAAAAAATGTGGCTCAGGCCTCGAAATTGGGATGTTTGAGATATTTTGAAAACTGCAGGGGGGGTTTAGGCAAAATATGACCCTCCGCCGCTTTCAGTAATTGGCATGTGTTTGGTAAAAAATTTAGTAATTTCAAACTGCGAATACGTGCAGAGAGCCAGAATTTGGCTCAAAAATATCGCTCAGGCCTCGAAATTGAGATGTTTGAGATATTTTGAAAACTGCAGGGGGGTTTGGGCAAAGTATGACCCACCGCCGCTTTCAGTAATTGGCATGTGTTCGGTAAGAAATTTCGTAATTTCAAACTGCGAATACGTGCAGAGAGCCAGAATTTGGCTCAAAAATATCGCTCAGGCCTCGAAATTGAGATGTTTGAGATATTTTGAAAACTGCAGGGGGGTTTGGGCAAAGTATGACCCACCGCCGCTTTTAGTAATTGGCATGTGTTCGGTAAAAAATTTCGTAATTTCAAACTTCGAATACGTGCAGAGAGCCAGAATTTGGCTCCAAAATGTGGCTCAGGCCTCGAAATTGAGTTTTTTGAGATATTTTGAAAACTGCAGGAGGGTTTGGGCAAAATTTGTCCCACTGCCCCTTTCAGTACTTGGCAGATGTTCGGTAAAAAAAGTTGTATTTTCAAACTGCGAATACGTGCAGAGAGCCAGAATTTGGCTAAAAAATATCGCTCAGGCCTCGAAGTTGGGATGCTTGAGATATTTTGAAAACTGCAGGGGGGTTTGGGTAAAGTATGACCCACCGCCGCTTTCAGTAATTGGCATGTGTTCGGTAAAAAATTTCATAATTTCAAACTGCGAATACGTGCAGAGAGCCAAAATTTGGCTCAAAAATATCGCTCAGGCCTCGAAATTGGGATGTTTGAGATATTTTGAAATCTGCAGGGGGGTTTGGGCAAAATATGACACACGGCCGCTATCAGTAATTGGCATGTGTTCGGTAAAAAATTTCGTAATTTCAAACTGCGAATACGTGCAGAGAGCCAGAATTTGGCTCAAAAATATGGCTCAGGCCTCGAAATTGGGATGTTTGAGATATTTTGAAATCTGCAGGGGGGTTTGGGCAAAATATGACACCGCTGCTTTCAGTAATTGGCATGTGTTCAGTAAAAAATTTTGTAATTTCAAACTGCGAATACGTGCAGAGAGCCAGAATTTGGCTCAAAAATATCGCTCAGGCCTCGAAATTGGGATGTTTGAGATATTTTGAAATCTGCAGGGGGGTTTGGGCAAAATATGACCCACCGCCGCTTTTGGTAATTGGTATGTGTTGGGTAAAAAATTTCGTAATTTCAAACTGCGAATTCGGGCAGAGAGCCAGAATTTGGCTAAAAAATATCGCTCAGGCTTCGAAATTAGGATGTTTGAGATATTTTGAAATCTGCAGGGGGGGTTTGGGCAAAGTATGACCCACCGCCGCTTTTAGTAATTGGCATGTGTTCGGTAAAAAATTTCGTAATTTCAAACTTCGAATACGTGCAGAGAGCCAGAATTTGGCTCAAAAATGTGGCTCAGGCCTCGAAATTGGGATGTTTGAGATATTTTGAAAACTGCAGGGGGGTTTGGGCAAAATATGACCCACCGCCGCTTTCAGTAATTGGCATGTGTTTGGTAAAAAATTTAGTAATTTCAAACTGCGAATACGGTCAGAGAGCCAGAATTTGGCTCAAAAATATCGACCAGGCCTCGAAATTGGGATGTTTGAGATATTTTGAAAACTGCAGGGGGGGTTTGGGCAAAGTATGACCCACCACCGGTTTCAGTAATTAGCATGTGTTCGGTAAAAAAATTTCGTAATTTCAAACTGCGAATACGTGCAGAGAGCCAGAATTTGGCTCAAAAATATCGCTCAGGCCTCGAAATTGGGATGTTTGAGATATTTTGAAAACTGCAGGGGGGTTTGGGCAAAATATGACCCACCGCCGCTTTCAGTAATTGGTATGTGTTCGGTAAAAAATTTCGTAATTTCAAACTGCGAATACGTGCAAAGAGCCAGAATTTGGCTCAAAAATGTGGCTCAGGCATCGAAATTGGGATGTTTGAGATATTTTGAAAACTGCAGGGGGGGTTTGGGCAAAATATGACCCACCGCCGCAATCAGTAATTGGCATGTGTTTGGTAAAAAATTTAGTAATTTCAAACTGCGAATACGTGCAGAGAGCCAGAATTTGGCTCAAAAATATCGCGCAGGCCTCGAAATTGAGATGTTTGAGATATTTTGAAAACTGCAGGGGGGGTTTGGGCAAAGTATGACCCACCGCCGCTTTCAGTAATTGGCATGTGTTCGGTAAAAAATTTCGTAATTTCAAACTGCGAATACGTGCAGAGAACCAGAATTTGGCTCAAAAATATCGCTCAGGCCTCGAAATTGAGATGTTTGAGATATTTTGAAAACTGCAGGGGGGTTTGGGCAAAGTATGACCCACCGCCGCTTTAAGTAATTGGCATGTGTTCGGTAAAAAATTTCGTAATTTCAAACTTCGAATACGTGCAGAGAGCCAGAATTTGGCTCCAAAATGTGGCTCAGGCCTCGAAATTGAGTTTTTTGAGATATTTTGAAAACTGCAGGAGGGTTTGGGCAAAATTTGTCCCACTGCCCCTTTCAGTACTTGGCAGATGTTCGGTAAAAAAGTTGTATTTTCAAACTGCGAATACGTGCAGAGAGCCAGAATTTGGCTCCAAAATATGGCTCAGGCCTCGAAATTTGAATGTTTGAGATATTTTGAAAACTGCAGGGGGGTTTGGGCAAAATATGTCCCACTGCCGCTTTCAGTACTTGGCATATGTTCAGTAAAAAAAAGTCGTAATTTCAAACTGCGAATACGTGCAGAGAGCCAGAATTTGGCTCCAAAATATGGCTCAGGCCTCGAAATTGGGATGTTTGAGATATTTTGAAAACTGCAGGGGGGTTTGGGCAAAGTATGACCCACCGCCGCTTTCAGTAATTGGCATGTGTTCGGTAAAAAAATTCGTAATTTCAAACTGCGAATACGTGCAGAGAGCCAGAATTTGGCTAAAAAATATCGCTCAGGCCTCGAAGTTGGGATGCTTGAGATATTTTGAAAACTGCAGGGGGGTTTGGGTAAAGTATGACCCACCGCCGCTTTCAGTAATTGGCATGTGTTCGGTAAAAAAATTCATAATTTCAAACTGCGAATACGTGCAGAGAGCCAGAATTTGGCTCAAAAATATCGCTCAGGCCTCGAAATTGGGATGTTTGAGATATTTTGAAATCTGCAGGGGGGTTTGGGCAAAATATGACACACGGCCGCTATCAGTAATTGGCATGTGTTCGGTAAAAAATTTCGTAATTTCAAACTGCGAATACGTGCAGAGAGCCAGAATTTGGCTCAAAAATATCGCTCAGGCCTCGAAATTGAGATGTTTGAGATATTTTGAAAACTGCAGGGGGGTTTGGGCAAAATATGACCCACCGCCGCTTTCAGTAATTGGTATGTGTTCGGTAAAAAAATTCGTAATTTCAAACTGCGAATACGTGCAAAGAGCCAGAATTTGGCTCAAAAATGTGGCTCAGGCCTCGAAATTGGGATGTTTGAGATATTTTGAAAACTGCAGGGGGGTTTGGGCAAAATATGACCCACCGCCGCTTTCAGTAATTGGCATGTGTTTGGTAAAAAATTTAGTAATTTCAAACTGCGAATACGGTCAGAGAGCCAGAATTTGGCTCAAAAATATTGACCAGGCCTCGAAATTGGGATGTTTGAGATATTTTGAAAACTGCAGGGGGGGTTTGGGCAAAGTATGACCCACCGCCGGTTTCAGTAATTAGCATGTGTTCGGTAAAAAATTTCGTAATTTCAAACTGCGAATACGTGCAGAGAGCCAGAATTTGGCTCAAAAATATCGCTCAGGCCTCGAAATTGGGATGTTTGAGATATTTTGAAAACTGCAGGGGGGTTTGGGCAAAATATGACCCACCGCCGCTTTCAGTAATTGGTATGTGTTCGGTAAAAAATTTCGTAATTTCAAACTGCGAATACGTGCAAAGAGCCAGAATTTGGCTCAAAAATGTGGCTCAGGCCTCGAAATTGGGATGTTTGAGATATTTTGAAAACTGCAGGGGGGGTTTGGGCAAAATATGACCCACCGCCGCTTTCAGTAATTGGCATGTGTTTGGTAAAAAATTTAGTAATTTCAAACTGCGAATACGTGCAGAGAGCCAGAATTTGGCTCAAAAATATCGCTCAGGCCTCGAAATTGAGATGTTTGAGATATTTTGAAAACTGCAGGGGGGTTTGGGCAAAATATGACCCACCGCCGCTTTCAGTAATTGGTATGTGTTCGGTAAAAAAATTCGTAATTTCAAACTGCGAATACGTGCAAAGAGCCAGAATTTGGCTCAAAAATGTGGCTCAGGCCTCGAAATTGGGATGTTTGAGATATTTTGAAAACTGCAGGGGGGTTTGGGCAAAATATGACCCACCGCCGCTTTCAGTAATTGGCATGTGTTTGGTAAAAAATTTAGTAATTTCAAACTGCGAATACGGTCAGAGAGCCAGAATTTGGCTCAAAAATATTGACCAGGCCTCGAAATTGGGATGTTTGAGATATTTTGAAAACTGCAGGGGGGGTTTGGGCAAAGTATGACCCACCGCCGGTTTCAGTAATTAGCATGTGTTCGGTAAAAAATTTCGTAATTTCAAACTGCGAATACGTGCAGAGAGCCAGAATTTGGCTCAAAAATATCGCTCAGGCCTCGAAATTGGGATGTTTGAGATATTTTGAAAACTGCAGGGGGGTTTGGGCAAAATATGACCCACCGCCGCTTTCAGTAATTGGTATGTGTTCGGTAAAAAATTTCGTAATTTCAAACTGCGAATACGTGCAAAGAGCCAGAATTTGGCTCAAAAATGTGGCTCAGGCCTCGAAATTGGGATGTTTGAGATATTTTGAAAACTGCAGGGGGGGTTTGGGCAAAATATGACCCACCGCCGCTTTCAGTAATTGGCATGTGTTTGGTAAAAAATTTAGTAATTTCAAACTGCGAATACGTGCAGAGAGCCAGAATTTGGCTCAAAAATATCGCTCAGGCCTCGAAATTGAGATGTTTGAGATATTTTGAAAACTGCAGGGGGGTTTGGGCAAAGTATGACCCACCGCCGCTTTCAGTAATTGGCATGTGTTCGGTAAAAAATTTCGTAATTTCAAACTGCGAATACGTGCAGAGAACCAGAATTTGGCTCAAAAATATCGCTCAGGCCTCGAAATTGAGATGTTTGAGATATTTTGAAAACTGCAGGGGGGTTTGGGCAAAGTATGACCCACCGCCGCTTTTAGTAATTGGTATGTGTTCGGTAAAAAATTTCGTAATTTCAAACTTCGAATACGTGCAGAGAGCCAGAATTTGGCTCCAAAATGTGGCTCAGGCCTCGAAATTGAGTTTTTTGAGATATTTTGAAAACTGCAGGAGGGTTTGGGCAAAATTTGTCCCACTGCCCCTTTCAGTACTTGGCAGATGTTCGGTAAAAAAAGTTGTATTTTCAAACTGCGAATACGTGCAGAGAGCCAGAATTTGGCTCCAAAATATGGCTCAGGCCTCGAAATTTGAATGTTTGAGATATTTTGAAAACTGCAGGGGGGTTTGGGCAAAATATGTCCCACTGCCGCTTTCAGTACTTGGCATATGTTCAGTAAAAAAAAGTCGTAATTTCAAACTGCGAATACGTGCAGAGAGCCAGAATTTGGCTCCAAAATATGGCTCAGGCCTCGAAATTGGGATGTTTGAGATATTTTGAAAACTGCAGGGGGGTTTGGGCAAAGTATGACCCACCGCCGCTTTCAGTAATTGGCATGTGTTCGGTAAAAAAATTCGTAATTTCAAACTGCGAATACGTGCAGAGAGCCAGAATTTGGCTAAAAAATATCGCTCAGGCCTCGAAGTTGGGATGCTTGAGATATTTTGAAAACTGCAGGGGGGTTTGGGTAAAGTATGACCCACCGCCGCTTTCAGTAATTGGCATGTGTTCGGTAAAAAAATTCATAATTTCAAACTGCGAATACGTGCAGAGAGCCAGAATTTGGCTCAAAAATATCGCTCAGGCCTCGAAATTGGGATGTTTGAGATATTTTGAAATCTGCAGGGGGGTTTGGGCAAAATATGACACACGGCCGCTATCAGTAATTGGCATGTGTTCGGTAAAAAATTTCGTAATTTCAAACTGCGAATACGTGCAGAGAGCCAGAATTTGGCTCAAAAATATCGCTCAGGCCTCGAAATTGAGATGTTTGAGATATTTTGAAAACTGCAGGGGGGTTTGGGCAAAATATGACCCACCGCCGCTTTCAGTAATTGGTATGTGTTCGGTAAAAAAATTCGTAATTTCAAACTGCGAATACGTGCAAAGAGCCAGAATTTGGCTCAAAAATGTGGCTCAGGCCTCGAAATTGGGACTGTTTGAGATATTTTGAAAACTGCAGGGGGGTTTGGGCAAAATATGACCCACCGCCGCTTTCAGTAATTGGCATGTGTTTGGTAAAAAATTTAGTAATTTCAAACTGCGAATACGGTCAGAGAGCCAGAATTTGGCTCAAAAATATTGACCAGGCCTCGAAAATTGGGATGTTTGAGATATTTTGAAAACTGCAGGGGGGGTTTGGGCAAAGTATGACCCACCGCCGGTTTCAGTAATTAGCATGTGTTCGGTAAAAAATTTCGTAATTTCAAACTGCGAATACGTGCAGAGAGCCAGAATTTGGCTCAAAAATATCGCTCAGGCCTCGAAATTGGGATGTTTGAGATATTTTGAAAACTGCAGGGGGGTTTGGGCAAAATATGACCCACCGCCGCTTTCAGTAATTGGTATGTGTTCGGTAAAATATTTCGTAATTTCAAACTGCGAATACGTGCAAAGAGCCAGAATTTGGCTCAAAAATGTGGCTCAGGCCTCGAAATTGGGATGTTTGAGATATTTTGAAAACTGCAGGGGGGGTTTGGGCAAAATATGACCCACCGCCGCTTTCAGTAATTGGCATGTGTTTGGTAAAAAATTTAGTAATTTCAAACTGCGAATACGTGCAGAGAGCCAGAATTTGGCTCAAAAATATCGCTCAGGCCTCGAAATTGAGATGTTTGAGATATTTTGAAAACTGCAGGGGGGTTTGGGCAAAGTATGACCCACCGCCGCTTTCAGTAATTGGCATGTGTTCGGTAAAAAATTTCTTAATTTCAAACTGCGAATACGTGCAGAGAGCAAGAATTTGGCTCAAAAATATCGCTCAGGCCTCGAAATTGAGATGTTTGAGATATTTTGAAAACTGCAGGGGGGTTTGGGCAAAGTATGACCCACCGCCGCTTTTAGTAATTGGCATGTGTTCGGTAAAAAATTTCGTAATTTCAAACTTCGAATACGTGCAGAGAGCCAGAATTTGGCTCCAAAATGTGGCTCAGGCCTCGAAATTGAGTTTTTTGAGATATTTTGAAAACTGCAGGAGGGTTTGGGCAAAATTTGTCCCACTGCCCCTTTTAGTACTTGGCAGATGTTCGGTAAAAAAAGTTGTATTTTCAAACTGCGAATACGTGCAGAGAGCCAGAATTTGGCTAAAAAATATCGCTCAGGCCTCGAAGTTGGGATGCTTGAGATATTTTGAAAACTGCAGGGGGGTTTGGGTAAAGTATGACCCACCGCCGCTTTCAGTAATTGGCATGTGTTCGGTAAAAAATTTCATAATTTCAAACTGCGAATACGTGCAGAGAGCCAGAATTTGGCTCAAAAATATCGCTCAGGCCTCGAAATTGGGATGTTTGAGATATTTTGAAATCTGCAGGGGGGTTTGGGCAAAATATGACCCACCGCCGCTTTTAGTAATTGGTATGTGTTCGGTAAAAAATTTCGTAATTTCAAACTGCGAATACGTGCAAAGAGCCAGAATTTGGCTCAAAAATATGGCTCAGGCCTCGAAATTGGGATGTTTGAGATATTTTGAAATCTGCAGGGGGGTTTGGGCAAAATATGACCACCGCTGCTTTCAGTAATTGGCATGTGTTCAGTAAAAAATTTTGTAATTTCAAACTGCGAATACGTGCAGAGAGCCAGAATTTGGCTCAAAAATATCGCTCAGGCCTCGAAATTGGGATGTTTGAGATATTTTGAAATCTGCAGGGGGGTTTGGGCAAAATATGACCCACCGCCGCTTTCAGTAATTGGTATGTGTTGGGTAAAAAATTTCGTAATTTCAAACATTCGAATACGTGCAGAGAGCCAGAATTTGGCTCCAAAATGTGGCTCAGGCCTCGAAATTGAGTTTTTTGAAATATTTTGAAAACTGCAGGAGGGTTTGGGCAAAATTTGTCCCACTGCCCCTTTCAGTACTTGGCAGATGTTCGGTAAAAAAAGTTCTATTTTCAAACTGCGAATACGTGCAGAGAACCAGAATTTGGCTCCAAAATATGGCTCAGGCCTCGAAATTTGAATGTTTGAGATATTTTGAAAACTGCAGGGGGGTTTGGGCAAAATATGTCCCACTGCCGCTTTCAGTACTTGGCATATGTTCAGTAAAAAAAAGTCGTAATTTCAAACTGCGAATACGTGCAGAGAGCCAGAATTTGGCTCCAAAATATGGCTCAGGCCTCGAAATTGGGATGTTTGAGATATTTTGAAAACTGCAGGGGGGTTTGGGCAAAGTATGACCCACCGCCGCTTTCAGTAATTGGCATGTGTTCGGTAAAAAAATTCGTAATTTCAAACTGCGAATACGTGCAGAGAGCCAGAATTTGGCTAAAAAATATCGCTCAGGCCTCGAAGTTGGGATGCTTGAGATATTTTGAAAACTGCAGGGGGGTTTGGGTAAAGTATGACCCACCGCCGCTTTCAGTAATTGGCATGTGTTCGGTAAAAAAATTCATAATTTCAAACTGCGAATACGTGCAGAGAGCCAGAATTTGGCTCAAAAATATCGCTCAGGCCTCGAAATTGGGATGTTTGAGATTTTTTGAAATCTGCAGGGGGGTTTGGGCAAAATATGACACACGGCCGCTATCAGTAATTGGCATGTGTTCGGTAAAAAATTTCGTAATTTCAAACTGCGAATACGTGCAGAGAGCCAGAATTTGGCTCAAAAATATCGCTCAGGCCTCGAAATTGAGATGTTTGAGATATTTTGAAAACTGCAGGGGGGTTTGGGCAAAATATGACCCACCGCCGCTTTCAGTAATTGGTATGTGTTCGGTAAAAAATTTCGTAATTTCAAACTGCGAATACGTGCAAAGAGCCAGAATTTGGCTCAAAAATGTGGCTCAGGCCTCGAAATTGGGATGTTTGAGATATTTTGAAAACTGCAGGGGGGTTTGGGCAAAATATGACCCACCGCCGCTTTCAGTAATTGGCATGTGTTTGGTAAAAAATTTAGTAATTTCAAACTGCGAATACGGTCAGAGAGCCAGAATTTGGCTCAAAAATATCGACCAGGCCTCGAAATTGGGATGTTTGAGATATTTTGAAAACTGCAGGGGGGTTTGGGCAAAATATGACCCACTGCCGCTTTCAGTAATTGGTATGTGTTCGGTAAAAAATTTCGTAATTTCAAACTGCGAATACGTGCAAAGAGCCAGAATTTGGCTCAAAAATGTGGCTCAGGCCTCGAAATTGAGATGTTTGAGATATTTTGAAAACTGCAGGGGGGTTTGGGCAAAGTATGACCCACCGCCGCTTTTAGTAATTGGCATGTGTTCGGTAAAAAATTTCGTAATTTCAAACTTCGAATACGTGCAGAGAGCCAGAATTTGGCTCCAAAATGTGGCTCAGGCCTCGAAATTGAGTTTTTTGAGATATTTTGAAAACTGCAGGAGGGTTTGGGCAAAATTTGTCCCACTGCCCCTTTCAGTACTTGGCAGATGTTCGGTAAAAAAAGTTGTATTTTCAAACTGCGAATACGTGCAGAGAGCCAGAATTTGGCTCCAAAATATGGCTCAGGCCTCGAAATTTGAATGTTTGAGATATTTTGAAAACTGCAGGGGGGTTTGGGCAAAATATGTCCCACTGCCGCTTTCAGTACTTGGCATATGTTCAGTAAAAAAAAGTCGTAATTTCAAACTGCGAATACGTGCAGAGAGCCAGAATTTGGCTCCAAAATATGGCTCAGGCCTCGAAATTGGGATGTTTGAGATATTTTGAAAACTGCAGGGGGGTTTGGGCAAAGTATGACCCACCGCCGCTTTCAGTAATTGGCATGTGTTCGGTAAAAAAATTCGTAATTTCAAACTGCGAATACGTGCAGAGAGCCAGAATTTGGCTAAAAAACTATCGCTCAGGCCTCGAAGTTGGGATGCTTGAGAATATTTTGAAAACTGCAGGGGGGTTTGGGTAAAGTATGACCCACCGCCGCTTTCAGTAATTGGCATGTGTTCGGTAAAAAAATTCATAATTTCAAACTGCGAATACGTGCAGAGAGCCAGAATTTGGCTCAAAAATATCGCTCAGGCCTCGAAATTGAGATGTTTGAGATATTTTGAAAACTGCAGGGGGGTTTGGGCAAAATATGACCCACCGCCGCTTTCAGTAATTGGTATGTGTTCGGTAAAAAAATTCGTAATTTCAAACTGCGAATACGTGCAAAGAGCCAGAATTTGGCTCAAAAATGTGGCTCAGGCCTCGAAATTGGGATGTTTGAGATATTTTGAAAACTGCAGGGGGGTTTGGGCAAAATATGACCCACCGCCGCTTTCAGTAATTGGCATGTGTTTGGTAAAAAATTTAGTAATTTCAAACTGCGAATACGGTCAGAGAGCCAGAATTTGGCTCAAAAATATTGACCAGGCCTCGAAATTGGGATGTTTGAGATATTTTGAAAACTGCAGGGGGGGTTTGGGCAAAGTATGACCCACCGCCGGTTTCAGTAATTAGCATGTGTTCGGTAAAAAATTTCGTAATTTCAAACTGCGAATACGTGCAGAGAGCCAGAATTTGGCTCAAAAATATCGCTCAGGCCTCGAAATTGGGATGTTTGAGATATTTTGAAAACTGCAGGGGGGTTTGGGCAAAATATGACCCACCGCCGCTTTCAGTAATTGGTATGTGTTCGGTAAAAAATTTCGTAATTTCAAACTGCGAATACGTGCAAAGAGCCAGAATTTGGCTCAAAAATGTGGCTCAGGCCTCGAAATTGGGATGTTTGAGATATTTTGAAAACTGCAGGGGGGGTTTGGGCAAAATATGACCCACCGCCGCTTTCAGTAATTGGCATGTGTTTGGTAAAAAATTTAGTAATTTCAAACTGCGAATACGTGCAGAGAGCCAGAATTTGGCTCAAAAATATCGCTCAGGCCTCGAAATTGAGATGTTTGAGATATTTTGAAAACTGCAGGGGGGTTTGGGCAAAGTATGACCCACCGCCGCTTTCAGTAATTGGCATGTGTTCGGTAAAAAATTTCGTAATTTCAAACTGCGAATACGTGCAGAGAGCCAGAATTTGGCTCAAAAATATCGCTCAGGCCTCGAAATTGAGATGTTTGAGATATTTTGAAAACTGCAGGGGGGTTTGGGCAAAGTATGACCCACCGCCGCTTTTAGTAATTGGCATGTGTTCGGTAAAAAATTTCGTAATTTCAAACTTCGAATACGTGCAGAGAGCCAGAATTTGGCTCCAAAATGTGGCTCAGGCCTCGAAATTGAGTTTTTTGAGATATTTTGAAAACTGCAGGAGGGTTTGGGCAAAATTTGTCCCACTGCCCCTTTCAGTACTTGGCAGATGTTCGGTAAAAAAAGTTGTATTTTCAAACTGCGAATACGTGCAGAGAGCCAGAATTTGGCTAAAAAATATCGCTCAGGCCTCGAAGTTGGATGCTTGAGATATTTTGAAAACTGCAGGGGGGTTTGGGTAAAGTATGACCCACCGCCGCTTTCAGTAATTGGCATGTGTTCGGTAAAAAAATTTCATAATTTCAAACTGCGAATACGTGCAGAGAGCCAGAATTTGGCTCAAAAATATCGCTCAGGCCTCGAAATTGGGATGTTTGAGATATTTTGAAATCTGCAGGGGGGTTTGGGCAAAATATGACACACGGCCGCTATCAGTAATTGGCATGTGTTCGGTAAAAAATTTCGTAATTTCAAACTGCGAATACGTGCAGAGAGCCAGAATTTGGCTCAAAAATATCGCTCAGGCCTCGAAATTGGGATGTTTGAGATATTTTGAAATCTGCAGGGGGGTTTGGGCAAAATATGACCACCGCCGCTTTCAGTAATTGGCATGTGTTCAGGTAAAAAAATTTCGTAATTTCAAACTGCGAATACGTGCAGAGAGCCAGAATTTGGCTCAAAAATATCGCTCAGGCCTCGAAATTGGGATGTTTGAGATATTTTGAAATCTGCAGGGGGGTTTGGGCAAAATATGACCCACCGCCGCTTTCAGTAATTGGTATGTGTTGGGTAAAAAATTTCGTAATTTCAAACTGCGAATTACGTGCAGAGAGCCAGAATTTGGCTCAAAAATATCGCTCAGGCCTCGAAATTAGGATGTTTGAGATATTTTGAAATCTGCAGGGGGGTTTGGGCAAAATATGACCCACCGCCGCTTTCAGTAATTGGCATGTGTTCGGTAAAAAATTTCGTAATTTCAAACTGCGAATACGTGCAGAGAGCCAGAATTTGGCTCAAAAATGTGGCTCAGGCCTCGAAATTGGGATGTTTGAGATATTTTGAAAACTGCAGGGGGGTTTGGGCAAAATATGACCCACCGCCGCTTTCAGTAATTGGCATGTGTTTGGTAAAAAATTTAGTAATTTCAAACTGCGAATACGGTCAGAGAGCCAGAATTTGGCTCAAAAATATCGACCAGGCCTCGAAATTGGGATGTTTGAGATATTTTGAAAACTGCAGGGGGGGTTTGGGCAAAGTATGACCCACCACCGGTTTCAGTAATTAGCATGTGTTCGGTAAAAAATTTCGTAATTTCAAACTGCGAATACGTGCAGAGAGCCAGAATTTGGCTCAAAAATATCGCTCAGGCCTCGAAATTGGGATGTTTGAGATATTTTGAAAACTGCAGGGGGGTTTGGGCAAAATATGACCCACCGCCGCTTTCAGTAATTGGTATGTGTTCGGTAAAAAATTTCGTAATTTCAAACTGCGAATACGTGCAAAGAGCCAGAATTTGGCTCAAAAATGTGGCTCAGGCCTCGAAATTGGGATGTTTGAGATATTTTGAAAACTGCAGGGGGGGTTTGGGCAAAATATGACCCACCGCCGCATTCAGTAATTGGCATGTGTTTGGTAAAAAATTTAGTAATTTCAAACTGCGAATACGTGCAGAGAGCCAGAATTTGGCTCAAAAATATCGCGCAGGCCTCGAAATTGAGATGTTTGAGATATTTTGAAAACTGCAGGGGGGGTTTGGGCAAAGTATGACCCACCGCCGCTTTCAGTAATTGGCATGTGTTCGGTAAAAAATTTCGTAATTTCAAACTGCGAATACGTGCAGAGAACCAGAATTTGGCTCAAAAATGTGGCTCAGGCCTCGAAATTGAGATGTTTGAGATATTTTGAAAACTGCAGGAGGGTTTGGGCAAAATTTGTCCCACTGCCCCTTTCAGTACTTGGCAGATGTTCGGTAAAAAAAGTTGTATTTTCAAACTGCGAATACGTGCAGAGAGCCAGAATTTGGCTCCAAAATATGGCTCAGGCCTCGAAATTTGAATGTTTGAGATATTTTGAAAACTGCAGGGGGGTTTGGGCAAAATATGTCCCACTGCCGCTTTCAGTACTTGGCATATGTTCAGTAAAAAAAAGTCGTAATTTCAAACTGCGAATACGTGCAGAGAGCCAGAATTTGGCTCCAAAATATGGCTCAGGCCTCGAAATTGGGATGTTTGAGATATTTTGAAAACTGCAGGGGGGTTTGGGCAAAGTATGACCCACCGCCGCTTTCAGTAATTGGCATGTGTTCGGTAAAAAAATTCGTAATTTCAAACTGCGAATACGTGCAGAGAGCCAGAATTTGGCTAAAAAATATCGCTCAGGCCTCGAAGTTGGGATGCTTGAGATATTTTGAAAACTGCAGGGGGGTTTGGGTAAAGTATGACCCACCGCCGCTTTCAGTAATTGGCATGTGTTCGGTAAAAAAATTCATAATTTCAAACTGCGAATACGTGCAGAGAGCCAGAATTTGGCTCAAAAATATCGCTCAGGCCTCGAAATTGGGATGTTTGAGATATTTTGAAATCTGCAGGGGGGTTTGGGCAAAATATGACACACGGCCGCTATCAGTAATTGGCATGTGTTCGGTAAAAAATTTCGTAATTTCAAACTGCGAATACGTGCAGAGAGCCAGAATTTGGCTCAAAAATATCGCTCAGGCCTCGAAATTGAGATGTTTGAGATATTTTGAAAACTGCAGGGGGGTTTGGGCAAAATATGACCCACCGCCGCTTTCAGTAATTGGTATGTGTTCGGTAAAAAAATTCGTAATTTCAAACTGCGAATACGTGCAAAGAGCCAGAATTTGGCTCAAAAATGTGGCTCAGGCCTCGAAATTGGGATGTTTGAGATATTTTGAAAACTGCAGGGGGGTTTGGGCAAAATATGACCCACCGCCGCTTTCAGTAATTGGCATGTGTTTGGTAAAAAATTTAGTAATTTCAAACTGCGAATACGGTCAGAGAGCCAGAATTTGGCTCAAAAATATTGACCAGGCCTCGAAATTGGGATGTTTGAGATATTTTGAAAACTGCAGGGGGGGTTTGGGCAAAGTATGACCCACCGCCGGTTTCAGTAATTAGCATGTGTTCGGTAAAAAATTTCGTAATTTCAAACTGCGAATACGTGCAGAGAGCCAGAATTTGGCTCAAAAATATCGCTCAGGCCTCGAAATTGGGATGTTTGAGATATTTTGAAAACTGCAGGGGGGTTTGGGCAAAATATGACCCACCGCCGCTTTCAGTAATTGGTATGTGTTCGGTAAAAAATTTCGTAATTTCAAACTGCGAATACGTGCAAAGAGCCAGAATTTGGCTCAAAAATGTGGCTCAGGCCTCGAAATTGGGATGTTTGAGATATTTTGAAAACTGCAGGGGGGGTTTGGGCAAAATATGACCCACCGCCGCTTTCAGTAATTGGCATGTGTTTGGTAAAAAATTTAGTAATTTCAAACTGCGAATACGTGCAGAGAGCCAGAATTTGGCTCAAAAATATCGCTCAGGCCTCGAAATTGAGATGTTTGAGATATTTTGAAAACTGCAGGGGGGTTTGGGCAAAGTATGACCCACCGCCGCTTTCAGTAATTGGCATGTGTTCGGTAAAAAATTTCGTAATTTCAAACTGCGAATACGTGCAGAGAACCAGAATTTGGCTCAAAAATATCGCTCAGGCCTCGAAATTGAGATGTTTGAGATATTTTGAAAACTGCAGGGGGGTTTGGGCAAAGTATGACCCACCGCCGCTTTTAGTAATTGGCATGTGTTCGGTAAAAAATTTCGTAATTTCAAACTTCGAATACGTGCAGAGAGCCAGAATTTGGCTCCAAAATGTGGCTCAGGCCTCGAAATTGAGTTTTTTGAGATATTTTGAAAACTGCAGGAGGGTTTGGGCAAAATTTGTCCCACTGCCCCTTTCAGTACTTGGCAGATGTTCGGTAAAAAAAGTTGTATTTTCAAACTGCGAATACGTGCAGAGAGCCAGAATTTGGCTCCAAAATATGGCTCAGGCCTCGAAATTTGAATGTTTGAGATATTTTGAAAACTGCAGGGGGGTTTGGGCAAAATATGTCCCACTGCCGCTTTCAGTACTTGGCATATGTTCAGTAAAAAAAAGTCGTAATTTCAAACTGCGAATACGTGCAGAGAGCCAGAATTTGGCTCCAAAATATGGCTCAGGCCTCGAAATTGGGATGTTTGAGATATTTTGAAAACTGCAGGGGGGTTTGGGCAAAGTATGACCCACCGCCGCTTTCAGTAATTGGCATGTGTTCGGTAAAAAAATTCGTAATTTCAAACTGCGAATACGTGCAGAGAGCCAGAATTTGGCTAAAAAATATCGCTCAGGCCTCGAAGTTGGGATGCTTGAGATATTTTGAAAACTGCAGGGGGGTTTGGGTAAAGTATGACCCACCGCCGCTTTCAGTAATTGGCATGTGTTCGGTAAAAAAATTCATAATTTCAAACTGCGAATACGTGCAGAGAGCCAGAATTTGGCTCAAAAATATCGCTCAGGCCTCGAAATTGGGATGTTTGAGATATTTTGAAATCTGCAGGGGGGTTTGGGCAAAATATGACACACGGCCGCTATCAGTAATTGGCATGTGTTCGGTAAAAAATTTCGTAATTTCAAACTGCGAATACGTGCAGAGAGCCAGAATTTGGCTCAAAAATATCGCTCAGGCCTCGAAATTGAGATGTTTGAGATATTTTGAAAACTGCAGGGGGGTTTGGGCAAAATATGACCCACCGCCGCTTTCAGTAATTGGTATGTGTTCGGTAAAAAAATTCGTAATTTCAAACTGCGAATACGTGCAAAGAGCCAGAATTTGGCTCAAAAATGTGGCTCAGGCCTCGAAATTGGGATGTTTGAGATATTTTGAAAACTGCAGGGGGGTTTGGGCAAAATATGACCCACCGCCGCTTTCAGTAATTGGCATGTGTTTGGTAAAAAATTTAGTAATTTCAAACTGCGAATACGGTCAGAGAGCCAGAATTTGGCTCAAAAATATTGACCAGGCCTCGAAATTGGGATGTTTGAGATATTTTGAAAACTGCAGGGGGGGTTTGGGCAAAGTATGACCCACCGCCGGTTTCAGTAATTAGCATGTGTTCGGTAAAAAATTTCGTAATTTCAAACTGCGAATACGTGCAGAGAGCCAGAATTTGGCTCAAAAATATCGCTCAGGCCTCGAAATTGGGATGTTTGAGATATTTTGAAAACTGCAGGGGGGTTTGGGCAAAATATGACCCACCGCCGCTTTCAGTAATTGGTATGTGTTCGGTAAAATATTTCGTAATTTCAAACTGCGAATACGTGCAAAGAGCCAGAATTTGGCTCAAAAATGTGGCTCAGGCCTCGAAATTGGGATGTTTGAGATATTTTGAAAACTGCAGGGGGGGTTTGGGCAAAATATGACCCACCGCCGCTTTCAGTAATTGGCATGTGTTTGGTAAAAAAATTAGTAATTTCAAACTGCGAATACGTGCAGAGAGCCAGAATTTGGCTCAAAAATATCGCTCAGGCCTCGAAATTGAGATGTTTGAGATATTTTGAAAACTGCAGGGGGGTTTGGGCAAAGTATGACCCACCGCCGCTTTCAGTAATTGGCATGTGTTCGGTAAAAAATTTCGTAATTTCAAACTGCGAATACGTGCAGAGAGCCAGAATTTGGCTCAAAAATATCGCTCAGGCCTCGAAATTGAGATGTTTGAGATATTTTGAAAACTGCAGGGGGGTTTGGGCAAAGTATGACCCACCGCCGCTTTTAGTAATTGGCATGTGTTCGGTAAAAAATTTCGTAATTTCAAACTTCGAATACGTGCAGAGAGCCAGAATTTGGCTCCAAAATGTGGCTCAGGCCTCGAAATTGAGTTTTTTGAGATATTTTGAAAACTGCAGGAGGGTTTGGGCAAAATTTGTCCCACTGCCCCTTTCAGTACTTGGCAGATGTTCGGTAAAAAAAGTTGTATTTTCAAACTGCGAATACGTGCAGAGAGCCAGAATTTGGCTAAAAAATATCGCTCAGGCCTCGAAGTTGGGATGCTTGAGATATTTTGAAAACTGCAGGGGGGTTTGGGTAAAGTATGACCCACCGCCGCTTTCAGTAATTGGCATGTGTTCGGTAAAAAATTTCATAATTTCAAACTGCGAATACGTGCAGAGAGCCAGAATTTGGCTCAAAAATATCGCTCAGGCCTCGAAATTGGGATGTTTGAGATATTTTGAAATCTGCAGGGGGGTTTGGGCAAAATATGACACACGGCCGCTATCAGTAATTGGCATGTGTTCGGTAAAAAATTTCGTAATTTCAAACTGCGAATACGTGCAGAGAGCCAGAATTTGGCTCAAAAATATCGCTCAGGCCTCGAAATTGAGATGTTTGAGATATTTTGAAAACTGCAGGGGGTT
>NW_027189238.1:409740-417240 GCF_040958095.1 Procambarus clarkii | reverse complement strand
GAGTGGGCGGAGGTTGGTGGGTGGCAATGGGTGGGGTTTTTGATTGTGTATTTGATGGTGGGCGTAGTTGTGGGGGAAGGTGGGCGGGGCTGGGAGAAATGGGCGGGTAAAGGTGGCGAAAAATGTCGGGTGGTGGAGTCTGGGGTTTGAATATTCTCGTTTTTTGTTGGTGAGTCTTCCCACATTGTGGCTGACTAGATGGACCCTCAATCTCTCTCTCCTGACTCGTTATCTCGTTGCTCCTACTTCAACAGTGCCTCTTTACCTTCTCCATGTGTGACACACACCTACCTACACACGTGCACCTTACGTTGAGCAGGTGTGGGGAGCGTAATAAGAGCGTGAATGGTGGGTAGAGAGGTATAAATGTGTGTAACTGCAGGCGGCTGAGGGGCGGAGGGAGGGAGGTGTGTGTGTGTGTGTGCGCGGTGGTGCCACAGTGGACGGGTCATCTTCGTCCATGTCCACTCCCAACCCTTTATTAACCCTCAGTGACACTCCAGGCAACAACACTGTGTCACTAGCGACACTTTTCACTGACACACTGTGGCCATAAAACACCTGCCAATACCCGCAACACCTCCCACTGGCCAGCAACGTGGCAACAACAACATCAGCTGACTGCCCCACCCACCACCACCTTCCTCACTCTCACTCACTCACTCTCTCTCTCTCTCTCTCTCTCGTCCAAACTACAGTTTGCACAACCAGCTTAATACTCTCACCAATTTCCCTTCTCACCAATGTTGGCCTCACGAACCTGACCTGACTCCATATGACGACAGGACTTGGCTGTTAATGTGGGGTCAGGTCTGGACCTGACTCCATATGACGATAGGACATGGCTCTTCATGTGGAGTCAGGTCCGGACCTGAGTCGATTTGATGAGTTTATAAGGTTTGGTTTAAGTCATTTGAATAGGAGAGAGAGAGAGAGAGAGAGAGAGAGAGAGAGAGAGAGAGAGAGAGAGAGAGAGAGAGAGAGAGAGAGAGAGAGAGAGAGAGAGATAGATAGACAGATAGATAGACAGATAGATAGATAGACAGATAGACAGATAGATAGACAGATAGACAGATAGATAGACAAATAGATAGACAGATAGATAGACAGATAGATAGACAGATAGATAGATAGACAGATAGACAGATAGATAGACAGATAGATAGATAGATAGACAGATAGACAGATAGATAGATAGACAGATAGATAGACAGATAGATAGATAGACAGATAGACAGATAGATAGACAGATAGATAGATAGATAGACAGATAGACAGATAGATAGCTAGACAGATAGACAGATAGATAGACAGATAGATAGATAGATAGACAAATAGATAGACAGATAGATAGACAGATAGATAGACAGATAGATAGATAGATAGACAGATAGACAGATAGATAGACAGATAGACAGATAGATAGACAAATAGATAGACAGATAGATAGACAGATAGATAGACAGATAGATAGATAGACAGATAGACAGATAGATAGACAGATAGATAGACAGATAGACAGATAGATAGATAGACAGATAGATAGACAGATAGACAGACAGATAGATAGACAGATAGAGAGACAGATAGACAGATAGATAGACAGATAGATAGACAGATAGATAGACAGATAGACAGACAGATAAACAGATAGATAGATAGACAGATAGATAGATAGACAGATAGATAGACAGATAGACAGATAGATAGATAGACAGATAGACAGATAGATAGATAGATAGATAGATAGATAGATAGATAGATAGATAGACAGATAGATAGACAGATAGATAGACAGATACAGATAGATAGATAGACAGATAGATAGACAGACAGATAGATAGACAGATAGATAGACAGATAGACAGATAGATAGACAGATAGACAGATAGATTGTTACGAACCCGGATCCAGCGTCCAGGCCGGGAGCAGTGACAAACACGCCATCTGTGGGTCAGCTCCCGAAACCCCCTTCAAGCGAACGACGACACCTAGTGAGGACAGCGTGTACTGGCCTCGAGGACCAGTTTCTAGTCTGGTTCAGCGCTCAACACCGCCGCTCCTGACCTCTGGTGAGGTGGTGCTCCGACGACAGCGCCATCTATGGAGTGGATATGTCGGGCGTTTGTATCTGAGCCTGTGAGTGTGGTGTATTAGTGTCCCTGGTATTGATGACGTGTCTGCTTACAGAGCCGACCTGGGACCACTGTGTTGAAGGTGAAGTCAGTCTACCCGAGGCAGCCAGTCTCCATACAGTGAAGTTTGCTGCAGCTGTCGTGACGTCGTCCCCCCGGAAGAACACTGTGGTGTGTTAAGCCTGCCAGTGGAGTGGCAGTGGAAGGATTTACCCGGGACCGACGGTCGGAGACGATAATCCACTGGGGTATTGAGGACAGGAGGGTGATTGGTGATATCACACGAGACCCCTGTCTAGGGCGTACCCCTTTTATCGCTCGTGGAGTGGCCGTACCAGCCTTGGTGGCTCAGTACCTGCCAGCAGACCTGCTGGACGCGTGGTTGACGGCCTCCACGACGGTGCCCCCAGTGGACCTGTGTTGTGGCTGACCTGTGGCCAGGGTAGACTCGGCGTTCTCAGAGGACACGTCTTGAGGCCACGAAGATAGCACCGCGGACTCAGCACCTAGCTTCGAGGATCCATAGTCTCCCGCAGAAGACTACAGTGTTGATCCCCTTGTATAGTGTTAATACCCTCCCCTTGTGCACGTTTTACTTTTATATATTTAATTGGTGTTGGTGAATATTATATTATATTAAGTTCTTACCTTTCTTTCCCTACTCCCTTTTAGTTACTTGCGTCACGGATCGCATCCCTTGATAGCCTCTACTGGCTTGGGGCCGGATATATATATCTTCCTCTAACTACATCAGAGTAAGAACCCCGTTGCGTCCCGAGAGGGCCGTAACATAATTGGCATCCCCAGCGGGATCCGTCCCCTTGTTAAGTATGTTTGACAGGGGTGGTGAAGTGGCGTAATCCCTGTATATAATTCCCCCTGTGTGACGATTGCGACGTTATACGTCCTGTGCGGTGCTCAGTGACTAAGCGCGATATTGTGCAGTGCGGTGCTCGCTGTGATTAAGCGATTAAGTGCAATATTGACTAGTGCGGTGCTCAGTGATTTAGTGTAATATTGTAGAGCGAAGTGTTCGCTTGGACTCGGTGCAATATTGTAGAGCGAAGTGTTCGCTTGGACTCAGTGCAATATTGGGTAGTGCGGTGCCCGAAGTGATTACGTGCAATATTGGCAAGTGCAGTGTTTGGTGCGATAAAGTGCAATATTGACGTAGAACAGTGCTCGGTGCGTTAAGTGCTAACGTGTAAACGGTGTGTTAAGTGCTGTGCTCGTTAAGTGTTCCATCTGTGACAATGGAAGACAAAGCTACCATCGATGATCTGGACGAGGTTCAGGCTTTTCTGAACAGAGAAGATTGTCTTGCCAGATTAAAATATCTGAGTAAACCAGAGCTTGTACTAGTGAGCGCCTACCTGGAGATCAAGATCCGTGCCAGTGATTCCCGTGTGGAGATCTTATCCAAGGTACACCGGCACCTGAAGGCAGAAGAGAAACAGGAAGGCGAGACTCCTAGTACAAAGGAAAGTGCAGACATAGCTTCCACGGAAAAGGAAGATAAGGGCAGTGACGTTGACAGTGATGCAGGTGAGCTTAATATCAGCTTCCTAACAGTCAAGATGCGTGCCCTGGAAATTAATCGGGAAATTGAATGGAAGAAGTTAGAAATGGAACGAGAATTAAAAGATAAAGAAATGGAGATGAAAGAAAAGGAATTGGCGATGAGGCGTTTAGAATTAGAAAGAGAAGAGAAACGAGAGAGACAAGATAAAGAATTAGAGATGAGACGTTTAGAATTAGAAGAAAGGAAAGCAGAGAGAGAAAGAGAAGAGAAACGAGAGAGAGAAGAATTAGAAGAAAGGAAAGCAGAGAGAGAAAGAGAAGAGAAACGAGAGAGAGAAGAACGAGAAAGAGAAGAGAAACGAGAGAGAGAAGAACGAGAAAGAGAAGAGAGACGAGAGAGAGAAGAACGAGAAAGAGAGAGAGAAGAACGAGACAGGCAAGAACGACAGGACAAAGAGGAAAGAGAGAGACAACATGAACTAGAAGTTTTGCGATTAGGCGGTGGTCGGAGGCAAACGACGGACACCAGTGGTTTCGATCCGGTAAGAAACATTAAAATGGTCCCCAAATTCCATGAGAAGGAAGTGTCAAAATTCTTCGCAGCCTTCGAGAAAGTCGCTGCCTCTTTGGAGTGGCCAAGGGAGAATTGGGCCATCATGATACAGTCAGTTTTGACTGGGAAGGCCCAAATTGCCTACTCTACGTTATCCCTTGACGACTCCGGCGATTACGATATGGTGAAGAAAGTGGTGCTCATGGCGTACCAATTGGTACCTGAGGCATATAGGCAAAAGTTCAGAAACCTGAAGAAGACCTCAGAGCACACTTTCACCGAATTCGCCACCATCAAGGAGCGACTTTTTCAAGAATGGTGTGCATCTCGGAAGGTGGAGACCAAGAAAGACCTCGAGCAGCTGATTCTGCTCGAGGACTTCAAGGATTGTTTGTCTGGAGACCTCAAGACGTACTTAGAGGAACAGCAGGTAGAGACCTTGAGTGCAGCAGCCACCATGGCTGAAGAGTACATCCTGACTCATAGGCCGTCTGCTAAGTACGTCCCAAGGAATTACCAGCGCCGGTTCGACAGACCTCATGATGAAGAAGAAAGACCCGTCCCACACAGTGCTAAGAAGACTCCCCCAAGTAGCCCCCGAAGAACAAGTCCTAGCAGTCCGAAACACCGGAGCCCGAGGAGGAATATGGTGTGCTGGACTTGTGGGCAGAAAGGGCACATAGCTGCTAGGTGCCGAGGTAGAAGAGGTGGCAGCGCACGAAGGGAGGTGATGTTGGTGAGCTGTGTTACATCACCAGTAGGAAACCAGTCTACGACGACGCAGGAAGGACCAAGTTTGTTGGCCCCTCACACTTCAACCGGGTATGTAACGAGTGATCATACTGGTAGATCAATTGTAGTGCTCAGAGATAGTGGAGCAGCCCAGTCCCTGATCGTGAAGAGCTCGTTACCCGAGGGAGTAAGTGTGGATGGGAGACCAGAGGTTGTCCTGGTTGGGTTTCCAAGGACGCAGTACATCGCCCCCTTAGTGCCAGTACATCTTGACACGCCTTATTTCAGCGGCACATGTGTGTTGGCAGTAGTCGATACCCTCCCTGTGGCTGGGATTGACGTGGTACTAGCTAACGACTTGGTGACCGATTGGAGCACCAATCATCCCAAGGTTGCGGACGAGTCTACCAGAACAGCAAGGTCTGAGGTGTCTACAGGCAATGGTAATGTCCAGGTAAAGACAGACCCGGACGTAACTATGTTTAATTTGTCCTCTCGCCTACAGATTAAGAATGATCTAGCAGTGTCTCCTGATTCTCTCGACAAGGAACATGAGGTTACAATGGCAGAAGTACCTGAACTAGAAGAGAGGCCTTGTGTGCAGACACCCACGGATACCAACGAGTCTGGAGCGAAGGCTGAGGTGTGCTTGCGGTATGGCAAGCTGCAGCGTGTTGTGGACCAGCCAGAGATTCCCCAGACGTCAGAGGTATGTGAGGTGTGTTCAAAAGGTCTAGTGCCCTCTTTGGTCCAAGCCAGGCTAGTGGATGGTGCCGGCTATGGACATGACAAGCTCAGGAAACTTATCCCTCAATTGGCCTCATGTTTCTTAGCGATATTTTGTTTTATTCTCCTATGTGTTCTCAGTAAGGACCGGTGGACGACCCGACGAATGATGGCTCCCATGAACATCGTGAAGAGGTCCCAGGGATTGGAGATTTGTACTGCAGGTGTTGCAGTTGAAGAAGGGACCTGGGAGGTAATAGATGATACAGGAGGTACGATATGTGATAATGTGAGTGACTGTTTCCGACAGGTTGACACCCCCCGCGTGACTGCTGAGCCTCAACACAGCGTTATACGGAACGTTGGTCGACCTGACGGGGGCAGAGCGAATGCCATCTTCGGTGAGCAAGCAGCCCTGTTGGAACTAGGTGTGGGCCTAGTAGAGGAGTGTATAGTAAGTACTGACTTGCCCATTGTCGCTATCACTCTGAATTATCAGACCCCTGTATTCCAGGTTCCTGTCTCCCTGAAGGACCATCGGACCGGTACCAGAAATGCCGTCTGTGATCAGCCGTCATCGGTGCCTCGACGCAGAGAAGTGTCGAGTCACCCCAGATCGTGTCTACACGGATCCTTACTAGAGAGGTGTGAAATGATGCCCCTGCTTGACATCGCAGTGGAGACGTGGGAGACGTGGAAGATTACGTCAGGCAGATCATTGCCTTCTATCTGCATGTTCCCGTTGTGCCGGAAATGGCTGGTAGAAAAGTTCTGTGGACAAGACAACCTCATCACTCCAGTTCATAGTATAAGTAAGTCCATTTGGAGTTGTGTCGCCCTGCTAATTTGGTTTGTGTTTTTTATAGAACCCCAAACCAAATTCCTTTTGGTGGGGAGGTGTTACGAACCCGGATCCAGCGTCCAGGCCGGGAGCAGTGACAAACACGCCATCTGTGGGTCAGCTCCCGAAACCCCCTTCAAGCGAACGACGACACCTAGTGAGGACAGCGTGTACTGGCCTCGAGGACCAGTTTCTAGTCTGGTTCAGCGCTCAACACCGCCGCTCCTGACCTCTGGTGAGGTGGTGCTCCGACGACAGCGCCATCTATGGAGTGGATATGTCGGGCGTTTGTATCTGAGCCTGTGAGTGTGGTGTATTAGTGTCCCTGGTATTGATGACGTGTCTGCTTACAGAGCCGACCTGGGACCACTGTGTTGAAGGTGAAGTCAGTCTACCCGAGGCAGCCAGTCTCCATACAGTGAAGTTTGCTGCAGCTGTCGTGACGTCGTCCCCCCGGAAGAACACTGTGGTGTGTTAAGCCTGCCAGTGGAGTGGCAGTGGAAGGATTTACCCGGGACCGACGGTCGGAGACGATAATCCACTGGGGTATTGAGGACAGGAGGGTGATTGGTGATATCACACGAGACCCCTGTCTAGGGCGTACCCCTTTTATCGCTCGTGGAGTGGCCGTACCAGCCTTGGTGGCTCAGTACCTGCCAGCAGACCTGCTGGACGCGTGGTTGACGGCCTCCACGACGGTGCCCCCAGTGGACCTGTGTTGTGGCTGACCTGTGGCCAGGGTAGACTCGGCGTTCTCAGAGGACACGTCTTGAGGCCACGAAGATAGCACCGCGGACTCAGCACCTAGCTTCGAGGATCCATAGTCTCCAGCAGAAGACTACAGTGTTGATCCCCTTGTATAGTGTTAATACCCTCCCCTTGTGCACGTTTTACTTTTATATATTTAATTGGTGTTGGTGAATATTATATTATATTAAGTTCTTACCTTTCTTTCCCTACTCCCTTTTAGTTACTTGCGTCACGGATCGCAT
>NW_027189238.1:364740-369740 GCF_040958095.1 Procambarus clarkii | reverse complement strand
GCAGAAGACTACAGTGTTGATCCCCTTGTATAGTGTTAATACCCTCCCCTTGTGCACGTTTTACTTTTATATATTTAATTGGTGTTGGTGAATATTATATTATATTAAGTTCTTACCTTTCTTTCCCTACTCCCTTTTAGTTACTTGCGTCACGGATCGCATCCCTTGATAGCCTCCTACTGGCTTGGGGCCGGATATATATATCTTCCTCTAACTACATCAGAGTAAGAACCCCGTTGCGTCCCGAGAGGGCCGTAACATAATTGGCATCCCCAGCGGGATCCGTCCCCTTGTTAAGTATGTTTGACAGGGGTGGTGAAGTGGCGTAATCCCTGTATATAATTCCCCCTGTGTGACGATTGCGACGTTATACGTCCTGTGCGGTGCTCAGTGACTAAGCGCGATATTGTGCAGTGCGGTGCTCGCTGTGATTAAGCGATTAAGTGCAATATTGACTAGTGCGGTGCTCAGTGATTTAGTGTAATATTGTAGAGCGAAGTGTTCGCTTGGACTCGGTGCAATATTGTAGAGCCGAAGTGTTCGCTTGGACTCAGTGCAATATTGGGTAGTGCGGTGCCCGAAGTGATTACGTGCAATATTGGCAGTGCAGTGTTTTGGTGCCGATAAAGTGCAATATTGACGTAGAACAGTGCTCGGTGCGTTTAAGTGCTAACGTGTAAACGGTGTGTTTAAGTGCTGTGCTCGTTAAGTGTTCCATCCTGTGACAATGGAAGACAAAGCTACCATCGATGATCTGGACGAGGTTCAGGCTTTTCTGAACAGAGAAGATTGTCTTGCCAGATTAAAATATCTGAGTAAACCAGAGCTTGTACTAGTGAGCGCCTACCTGGAGATCAAGATCCGTGCCAGTGATTCCCGTGTGGAGATCTTATCCAAGGTACACCGGCACCTGAAGGCAGAAGAGAAACAGGAAGGCGAGACTCCTAGTACAAAGGAAAGTGCAGACATAGCTTCCACGGAAAAGGAAGATAAGGGCAGTGACGTTGACAGTGATGCAGGTGAGCTTTAATATCAGCTTCCTAACAGTCAAGATGCGTGCCCTGGAAATTAATCGGGAAATTGAATGGAAGAAGTTAGAAATGGAACGAGAATTAAAAGATAAAGAAATGGAGATGAAAGAAAAGGAATTGGCGATGAGGCGTTTAGAATTAGAAAGAGAAGAGAAACGAGAGAGACAAGATAAAGAATTAGAGATGAGACGTTTAGAATTAGAAGAAAGGAAAGCAGAGAGAGAAAGAGAAGAGAACGAGAGAGAGAAGAATTAGAAGAAAGGAAAGCAGAGAGAGAAAGAGAAGAGAAACGAGAGAGAGAAGAACGAGAAAGAGAAGAGAAACGAGAGAGAGAAGAACGAGAAAGAGAAGAGAGACGAGAGAGAGAAGAACGAGAAAGAGAGAGAGAAGAACGAGACAGGCAAGAACGACAGGACAAAGAGGAAAGAGAGAGACAACATGAACTAGAAGTTTTGCGATTAGGCGGTGGTCGGAGGCAAACGACGGACACCAGTGGTTTCGATCCGGTAAGAAACATTAAAATGGTCCCCAAATTCCATGAGAAGGAAGTGTCAAAATTCTTCGCAGCCTTCGAGAAAGTCGCTGCCTCTTTGGAGTGGCCAAGGGAGAATTGGGCCATCATGATACAGTCAGTTTTGACTGGGAAGGCCCAAATTGCCTACTCTACGTTATCCCTTGACGACTCCGGCGATTACGATATGGTGAAGAAAGTGGTGCTCATGGCGTACCAATTGGTACCTGAGGCATATAGGCAAAAGTTCAGAAACCTGAAGAAGACCTCAGAGCACACTTTCACCGAATTCGCCACCATCAAGGAGCGACTTTTTCAAGAATGGTGTGCAATCTCGGAAGGTGGAGACCAAGAAAGACCTCGAGCAGCTGATTCTGCTCGAGGACTTCAAGGATTGTTTGTCTGGAGACCTCAAGACGTACTTAGAGGAACAGCAGGTAGAGACCTTGAGTGCAAGCAGCCACCATGGCTGAAGAGTACATCCTGACTCATAGGCCGTCTGCTAAGTACGTCCCAAGGAATTACCAGCGCCGGTTCGACAGCCTCATGATGAAGAAGAAAGACCCGTCCCACACAGTGCTAAGAAGACTCCCCCAAGTAGCCCCCGAAGAACA
Organism: Procambarus clarkii; assembly: GCF_040958095.1. Taxonomy (NCBI): domain Eukaryota; kingdom Metazoa; phylum Arthropoda; class Malacostraca; order Decapoda; family Cambaridae; genus Procambarus; species Procambarus clarkii. The sequence goes on along the minus strand of NW_027189238.1, from coordinate 367,584 downwards.
AGTCCTAGCAGTCCGAAACACCGGAGCCCGAGGAGGAATATGGTGTGCTGGACTTGTGGGCAGAAAGGGCACATAGCTGCTAGGTGCCGAGGTAGAAGAGGTGGCAGCGCACGAAGGGAGGTGATGTTGGTGAGCTGTGTTACATCACCAGTAGGAAACCAGTCTACGACGACGCAGGAAGGACCAAGTTTGTTGGCCCCTCACACTTCAACCGGGTATGTAACGAGTGATCATACTGGTAGATCAATTGTAGTGCTCAGAGATAGTGGAGCAGCCCAGTCCCTGATCGTGAAGAGCTCGTTACCCGAGGGAGTAAGTGTGGATGGGAGACCAGAGGTTGTCCTGGTTGGGTTTCCAAGGACGCAGTACATCGCCCCCTTAGTGCCAGTACATCTTGACACGCCTTATTTCAGCGGCACATGTGTGTTGGCAGTAGTCGATACCCTCCCTGTGGCTGGGATTGACGTGGTACTAGCTAACGACTTGGTGACCGATTGGAGCACCAATCATCCCAAGGTTGCGGACGAGTCTACCAGAACAGCAAGGTCTGAGGTGTCTACAGGCAATGGTAATGTCCAGGTAAAGACAGACCCGGACGTAACTATGTTTAATTTGTCCTCTCGCCTACAGATTAAGAATGATCTAGCAGTGTCTCCTGATTCTCTCGACAAGGAACATGAGGTTACAATGGCAGAAGTACCTGAACTAGAAGAGAGGCCTTGTGTGCAGACACCCACGGATACCAACGAGTCTGGAGCGAAGGCTGAGGTGTGCTTGCGGTATGGCAAGCTGCAGCGTGTTGTGGACCAGCCAGAGATTCCCCAGACGTCAGAGGTATGTGAGGTGTGTTCAAAAGGTCTAGTGCCCTCTTTGGTCCAAGCCAGGCTAGTGGATGGTGCCGGCTATGGACATGACAAGCTCAGGAAACTTATCCCTCAATTGGCCTCATGTTTCTTAGCGATATTTTGTTTTATTCTCCTATGTGTTCTCAGTAAGGACCGGTGGACGACCCGACGAATGATGGCTCCCATGAACATCGTGAAGAGGTCCCAGGGATTGGAGATTTGTACTGCAGGTGTTGCAGTTGAAGAAGGGACCTGGAGGTAATAGATGATACAGGAGGTACGATATGTGATAATGTGAGTGACTGTTTCCGACAGGTTGACACCCCCCGCGTGACTGCTGAGCCTCAACACAGCGTTATACGGAACGTTGGTCGACCTGACGGGGGCAGAGCGAATGCCATCTTCGGTGAGCAAGCAGCCCTGTTGGAACTAGGTGTGGGCCTAGTAGAGGAGTGTATAGTAAGTACTGACTTGCCCATTGTCGCTATCACTCTGAATTATCAGACCCCTGTATTCCAGGTTCCTGTCTCCCTGAAGGACCATCGGACCGGTACCAGAAATGCCGTCTGTGATCAGCCGTCATCGGTGCCTCGACGCAGAGAAGTGTCGAAGTCACCCCAGATCGTGTCTACACGGATCCTTACTAGAGAGGTGTGAAATGATGCCCCTGCTTGACATCGCAGTGGAGACGTGGGAGACGTGGAAGATTACGTCAGGCAGATCATTGCCTTCTATCTGCATGTTCCCGTTGTGCCGGAAATGGCTGGTAGAAAAGTTCTGTGGACAAGACAACCTCATCACTCCAGTTCATAGTATAAGTAAGTCCATTTGGAGTTGTGTCGCCCTGCTAATTTGGTTTGTGTTTTTTATAGAACCCCAAACCAAATTCCTTTTGGTGGGGAGGTGTTACGAACCCGGATCCAGCGTCCAGGCCGGGAGCAGTGACAAACACGCCATCTGTGGGTCAGCTCCCGAAACCCCCTTCAAGCGAACGACGACACCTAGTGAGGACAGCGTGTACTGGCCTCGAGGACCAGTTTCTAGTCTGGTTCAGCGCTCAACACCGCCGCTCCTGACCTCTGGTGAGGTGGTGCTCCGACGACAGCGCCATCTATGGAGTGGATATGTCGGGCGTTTGTATCTGAGCCTGTGAGTGTGGTGTATTAGTGTCCCTGGTATTGATGACGTGTCTGCTTACAGAGCCGACCTGGGACCACTGTGTTGAAGGTGAAGTCAGTCTACCCGAGGCAGCCAGTCTCCATACAGTGAAGTTTGCTGCAGCTGTCGTGACGTCGTCCCCCCGGAAGAACACTGTGGTGTGTTAAGCCTGCCAGTGGAGTGGCAGTGGAAGGATTTACCCGGGACCGACGGTCGGAGACGATAATCCACTGGGGTATTGAGGACAGGAGGGTGATTGGTGATATCACACGAGACCCCTGTCTAGGGCGTACCCCTTTTATCGCTCGTGGAGTGGCCGTACCAGCCTTGGTGGCTCAGTACCTGCCAGCAGACCTGCTGGACGCGTGGTTGACGGCCTCCACGACGGTGCCCCCAGTGGACCTGTGTTGTGGCTGACCTGTGGCCAGGGTAGACTCGGCGTTCTCAGAGGACACGTCTTGAGGCCACGAAGATAGCACCGCGGACTCAGCACCTAGCTTCGAGGATCCATAGTCTCCAGCAGAAGACTACAGTGTTGATCCCCTTGTATAGTGTTAATACCCTCCCCTTGTGCACGTTTTACTTTTATATATTTAATTGGTGTTGGTGAATATTATATTATATTAAGTTCTTACCTTTCTTTCCCTACTCCCTTTTAGTTACTTGCGTCACGGATCGCATCCCTTGATAGCCTCTACTGGCTTGGGGCCGGATATATATATCTTCCTCTAACTACATCAGAGTAAGAACCCCGTTGCGTCCCGAGAGGGCCGTAACATAGATAGACAGATAGATAGACAGATACAGATAGATAGATAGACAGATAGATAGATAGACAGAT
>NW_027189238.1:314740-342240 GCF_040958095.1 Procambarus clarkii | reverse complement strand
TAGACAGACAGATAGATAGACAGATAGACAGATAGATAGACAGATAGACAGATAGATAGACAGATAGATAGACAGATAGACAGACAGATAGATAGACAGATAGACAGATAGATAGACAGATAGACAGATAGATAGACAGATAGACAGATAGACAGACAGACAGACAGACAGACAGACAGACAGACAGACAGACAGACAGACAGACAGACAGACAGACAGACAGAGGGAGGTTATTATTTAATATATATTAAGCAATATAATATTAAACAAAGAGAGAAATCATTTTGAAAATGTGTGACAGTTGGAGCAGAAGGGAGGGGGAGGGGGGGCGTGAGGAAGGTGTTCCTGCCTTAGCTGACATATATACATTTGGAGATGTGTGTAGCCCAATCCTTGGTGTATGTATGTATGTAGTGGTGTAAAGAAAGAGTGGAGTGAGTGAGGTAACTGTTGTGGGATGGAGGAGGCATGGCTGGCGGCTTAGTATGGTGGGAGTTTTGTGGGGTGTCGCTGGGTGTAATAATTTGAGTTTAATTTGTGGAGATAGGTTATATAGTTGGAGTTGTTGGCTTTATATACCAGAGGGGACCCAGGCCTTATGCACAATGTGTGGGTTGTTATGTAGTGGTTGGGCGTAGTGTAGAGAGTGGGCGGGGGTTGGTGGGTGGCAATGGGTGGGGTTTTTGATTGTGTATTTGATGGTGGGCGTAGTTGTGGGGGAAGGTGGGCGGGGCTGGGAGAAATGGGCGGGTAAAGGTGGCGAAAAATGTCGGGTGGTGGAGTCTGGGGTTTGAATATTCTCGTTTTCTGTTGGTGAGTCTTCCCACATTGTGGCTGACTAGATGGACCCTCAATCTCTCTCTCCTGACTCGTTATCTCGTTGCTCCTACTTCAACAGTGCCTCTTTACCTTCTCCATGTGTGACACACACCTACCTACACACGTGCACCTTACGTTGAGCAGGTGTGGGGAGCGTAATAAGAGCGTGAATGGTGGGTAGAGAGGTATAAATGTGTGTAACTGCAGGCGGCTGAGGGGCGGAGGGAGGGAGGTGTGTGTGTGTGTGTGCGCGGTGGTGCCACAGTGGACGGCTCATCTTCGTCCATGTCCACTCCCAACCCTTTATTAACCCTCAGTGACACTCTAGGCAACAACACTGTGTCACTGTGGACACTTTTCACTGACACACTGTGGCCATAAAACACCTGCCAATACCCGCAACACCTCCCACTGGCCAGCAACGTGGCAACAACAACATCAGCTGACTGCCCCACCCACCACCACCTTCCTCACTCTCACTCACTCTCTCTCTCTCTCTCTCTCTCGTCCAAACTACAGTTTGCACAACCAGCTTAATACTCTCACCAATTTCCCTTCTTACCAACGTTGGCCTCACGAACCTGACCTGACTCCATATGACGACAGGACTTGGCTGTTAATGTGGGGTCAGGTCTGGACCTGACTCCATATGACGATAGGACTTGGCTCTTCATGTGGAGTCAGGTCCGGACCTGAGTCGATTTGATGAGTTTATAAGGTTTGGTTTAAGTCATTTGAATAGGAGAGAGAGAGAGAGAGAGAGAGAGAGAGAGAGAGAGAGAGAGAGAGAGAGAGAGAGAGAGAGAGAGAGAGAGAGAGAGAGAGAGAGAGAGAGAGAGAGAGATAGACAGAGACAGAGATAGATAGACAGATAGATAGACAGATAGATAGACAGATAGATAGACAGATAGACAGATAGATAGATAGACAGATAGACAGATAGACAGACAGATAGACAGACAGACAGATAGACAGATAGATAGACAGATAGACAGATAGACAGATAGATAGACAGACAGATAGACAGATAGATAGACAGATAGACAGATAGATAGACAGACAGATAGACAGATAGATAGACAGATAGACAGATATAGACAGATAGACAGATAGATAGACAGATAGACAGACAGATAGACAGATAGATAGACAGATAGACAGATAGATAGACAGATAGACAGACATAGATAGACAGATAGATACAGATAGATAGACAGATAGACAGACAGATAGATAGACAGATAGATAGACAGATAGACAGATAGATAGACAGATAGACAGATAGATAGACAGATAGACAGATAGATAGACAGATAGACAGATAGATAGACAGATAGACAGATAGATAGACAGATAGACAGATAGATAGACAGATAGACAGATAGATAGACAGATAGACAGACAGATAGACAGACAGATAGACAGATAGATAGACAGATAGACAGATAGATAGACAGATAGACAGATAGATAGACAGATAGATAGACAGATAGATAGACAGATAGACAGATAGATAGACAGAAAGACAGATAGATAGACAGATAGATAGACAGATAGATAGACAGATAGACAGACAGATAGATAGACAGATAGACAGATAGATAGACAGATAGACAGATAGATAGACAGATAGACAGACAGATAGATAGACAGATAGACAGATAGATAGACAGATAGACAGACAGATAGATAGACAGATAGACAGATAGACAGACAGATAGATAGACAGATAGACAGATAGATAGACAGATAGATAGATAGATAGACAGATAGACAGATAGATAGACAGACAGATAGACAGACAGACAGACAGACAGACAGACAGGCAGACAGACAGAGGGAGGTTATTATTTAATATATATTAAGCAATATAATATTAAACAAAGAGAGAAATCATTTTGAAAATGTGTGACAGTTGGAGCAGAAGGGAGGGGGAGGGGGGGCGTGAGGAAGGTGTTCCTGCCTTAGCTGACATATATACATTTGGAGATGTGTGTAGCCCAATCCTTGGTGTATGTATGTATGTAGTGGTGTAAAGAAAGAGTGGAGTGAGTGAGGTAACTGTTGTGGGATGGAGGAGGCATGGCTGGCGGCTTAGTATGGTGGGATTGGGGGGGGGGGGGAGGGGGGGTTGTGGGTTACAAACAAAGTTATTCTGAGCTATCAAAGTTAATCTCAAAGTCATCAAATGTTATTCACAGAGTCATCAAAGTTATTTTGTAACTCACTTTTGTTCATTAAAGTTAATTTCTATGTTATAAAAGTTATTCTCAGAGACATCTAAAGTTAATCTTGCTCATCAAAGTTGTTCTCTAAGGCATAAAAGTTATTCTCAGAGTCACCTTCGTTCTTCAGAGAAACTTTCCAAAACATCTTTGTTCATCAAAGTTAATCTCGAAGTCATCAAAAGGTATTCTCTAACTCACTTTTGGTCATTAAAGTTAATTTCTATGTTATAAAAGTTTGTCTCAGAGACATCTAAAGTTAATCTTAGAGTTATCAAATGTAATCTCTAACTCACTTTTGTTCATCAAAGTTGATCTCAGAGTTAACAAAGGTAATCTCTAACTCACTCTCGTTCATCAAAGTTGTTTCAAAGACATCAAAGTTAATCTCAGAGTTATCCAAAGATATTCTCATGTCCACAAAAGTTATTCCAAGAGACGTCAAAGTTAATCTCAGACATCTTCGTTCATAAAAGTTATTCTCAGAGACATCTAAAGTTATTCTCTAAGACATCAAAGTTATTCTAAGAGCTATCAAAAGTTATTCTCAGTCATGATATGTTATTCTCTAAGTAACCTTCCATTCATCAAAGACATTCTCTAAGTCCTGAAAGTTATTCTCTAAGAAAGCAAAGTTATTCTCAGAGTCATCAAAGTTATTCTCTATGTCATCAAAAAGTTATTCTCTGAGCTAACAAAATACTACTCATGTTCTCAGAAGTCATTCTCAAACTCATCAAAGTTATTCTCAGAGTCATCAAAAGTTGTTCTCTAAGACATCAATGTTGTTATCTACGACATCAAAGATGTTCTGTAAATCATAAAAGTTAATCTTTAAGTCACCTTCGTTCATTAGAGAAACTTTCCAATCCATATTCGTTGACCAGAGTTATTCTCAGAGTCATCAAAGCGATCTCTAATTCATCTTCGTTCTCCAAAAGTTGTTCTCTAAGACACCTTCATTCATCAAAGAAACTCTCCTTCTTCCATCATGTTATTCTTTAAGACATCTTCAGTCATAAAATTTTCTCTCCAAAATGTAACTAGTTCAGCTTTTCATACCAAACCTGCACTTGTTAAAATATATTTCCTTAGTCGCTTTACCCTAAAACTGTTCTCTGAACTACACTGTTCAAACCTACGTAACCTATCCTCTCCACCCAATGTTACTTACCTAACTTAACCTGCATAACCTAACTTTACCTATCTTACCTTACCTTACCTATCTTACCTAACCTAACTTTACCTATCTTACCTTACCTATCTTACCTAACCTAACCTAACTTATCCTGCTTAACCTAACTTACCTATCTTACCTAACTTTACCTATCTTACCTAACTTAACCTGCATAACCTAACTTTACCTATCCTAACATAACTTACCTTACCTAACTTTACCTATCTTACCTACATTACCTAACTTAACTTAACCTGCTTAACCTAACTTACCTACATTACATAACTTAACCTGCATAACCTAACCTGCTTAACTTAACTTACCTTACCTTACCTATCTTACCTAACTTACCTACATTACCTAACTTAACTTAACCTGCTTAACCTAACTTCCTAACATTACCTATCTTAACTTAACCTGCACAACCTAACTTTACATATCCTAACTTACCTTACCTAACTTTACCTATCTTACCTAACTTACATAACTTATCCTGCTTAACCTAACTTACCTACATTTACCTAACTTGACCTGCCTAACCTAACTTACCTTACCTTACCTATCATACCTACATTACCTAACTTAACCTGCATAACCTAACTTGCTTTACCTAACTTAATCTTACATTCCCAAACTGATGTATCCTAACTTATCTAGTCAAACCAGACATGATCTAACTTACATAAGTATTCCTTCTTGTCTTTTGTGTTTCGTCAATCATTGTCTCATATTCATTTACTCATTTCATTAGTTAATTTCTCAAATGGTCACTTATGCATTTCAAGTGCTATTTGTTAGAGATTGGATATTTAAGCATTTCAAAGAATTTTTGTTATATATATATATGGGCATTTACTCATTTCAAGGGATAATTTCTCAAATGGACGTTTTTACATTTCAAGTGTTATTTGTTTAAGATTGGGTGTTTAACCATTTCAAAGGATGTTTGTTATATATGGGAACTTACTCGTTTCAAGGGCTAATTTCTCAAATGGTCATTTTTGCAGATCAAGGGTTATTTGTTAAAGTTCATCAAGTTGCTCATAAGTTGTATTTATTATGTTTGTTATCATTTATTCTTATTCCCCAACCCCTTAACCTAACCTCTTGTAATCGTAGTGTATTTGGTAAGTTCTATCATATGTTCTTATTCCCCAACCCTTTAACCTAACCTTTCAGATGTAGTTTATTGTGTTTTTTGACGTATTTGTTGAATATATTATCCTTTTCCTAACATTTCAGATGTAGTTTTGTTTCTCCTTTGTATATTTTTACCCAAACCCACCATCCCACTTAACCTTCTTTCCTTCTTTTACTTTGTTTTACTCCCACTCCTTCTAACCCTCCTTTTCTATCTCTCTCCCTTATTCTCTCTCTTCCTCCCCCTCTCACTCACTCATTTGCTCAAATGCTCTCTTCTTTTCTCAAATTCAAATCTTAGTTCCCCCATGCCCACACTCTCTCTCTCATTCTCTCTTCTTCGGTCCCATTTTCTTCCGCCCCCTCTCTCCTACTCCTTGCTCTTCTTTCATGCTCTCACTCCCTTGAGCTCTTGTTTCTCAATTTCAAGTCTTAGTAGATCTGATTCTTTACTATTGTAATTTTTATTATTACTATGATAAAGAATGAACTTATATGTGAAAACAAAGTAAAAGAAGGAAAGAAGGTTAAGTGGGATGGTGGGTTTGGGTAAAAATATACAAAAAGGAGAAACAAAACCACCTCTGAAATGTTAGGAAAAGGATAATATATTCAACAAATACGTCAAAAAACACAATAAACTACATCTGAAAGGTTAGGTTAAGGGGTTGGGGAATAAGAACATATGATAGAACTTACCAAATACACTACGATTACAAGAGGTTAGGTTAAGGGGTTGGGGAATAAGAATAAATGATAACAAGCATAATAAATACAACTTATGAGCAACTTGATGAACTTTAACAAATAACCCTTGATCTGCAAAAATGACCATTTGAGAAATTAGCCCTTGAAACGAGTAAGTTCCCATATATAACAAACATCCTTTGAAATGGTTAAACACCCAATCTTAAACAAATAACACTTGAAATGTAAAAACGTCCATTTGAGAAATTATCCCTTGAAATGAGTAAATGCCCATATATATATATAACAAAAATTCTTTGAAATGCTTAAATATCCAATCTCTAACAAATAGCACTTGAAATGCATAAGTGACCATTTGAGAAATTAACTAATGAAATGAGTAAATGAATATGAGACAATGATTGACGAAACACAAAAGACAAGAAGGAATACTTATGTAAGTTAGATCATGTCTGGTTTGACTAGATAAGTTAGGATACATCAGTTTGGGAATGTAAGATTAAGTTAGGTAAAGCAAGTTAGGTTATGCAGGTTAAGTTAGGTAATGTAGGTATGATAGGTAAGGTAAGGTAAGTTAGGTTAGGCAGGTTAAGTTAGGTAAATGTAGGTAAGTTAGGTTAAGCAGGATAAGTTATGTAAGTTAGGTAAGATAGGTAAAGTTAGGTAAGATAGGTAAGGTAAGTTAGGATATGTAAAGTTAGGTTGTGCAGGTTAAGTTAAGATAGGTAATGTAAGGAAGTTAGGTTAAGCAGGTTAAGTTAAGTTAGGTAATGTAGGTAAGTTAGGTAAGATAGGTAAGGTAAGGTAAGTTAAGTTAAGCAGGTTAGGTTATGCAGGTTAAGTTATGTAATGTAGGTAAGTTAGGTTAAGCAGGTTAAGTTAAGTTAGGTAATGTAGGTAAGTTAGGTAAGATAGGTAAAGTTAGGTAAGATAGGTAAGGTAAGGTAAGTTTTTCTTAAACTCGTTCTCCAAAAGAACAACTTTTGGAGAACGAAGATGAATTAGAGATCGCTTTGATGACTCTGAGAATAACTCTGGTCAACGAATATGGATTGGAAAGTTTCTCTAATGAACGAAGGTGACTTAAAGATTAACTTTTATGATTTACAGAACATCTTTGATGTCGTAGATAACAACATTGATGTCTTAGAGAACAACTTTTGATGACTCTGAGAATAACTTTGATGAGTTTGAGAATGACTTCTGAGAACATGAGTAGTATTTTGTTAGCTCAGAGAATAACTTTTTGATGACATAGAGAATAACTTTGATGACTCTGAGAATAACTTTGCTTTCTTAGAGAATAACTTTCAGGACTTAGAGAATGTCTTTGATGAATGGAAGGTTACTTAGAGAATAACATATCATGACTGAGAATAACTTTTGATAGCTCTTAGAATAACTTTGATGTCTTAGAGAATAACTTTAGATGTCTCTGAGAATAACTTTTATGAACGAAGATGTCTGAGATTAACTTTGACGTCTCTTGGAATAACTTTTGTGGACATGAGAATATCTTTGGATAACTCTGAGATTAACTTTGATGTCTTTGAAACAACTTTGATGAACGAGAGTGAGTTAGAGATTACCTTTGTTAACTCTGAGATCAACTTTGATGAACAAAAGTGAGTTAGAGATTACATTTGATAACTCTAAGATTAACTTTAGATGTCTCTGAGACAAACTTTTATAACATAGAAATTAACTTTAATGACCAAAAGTGAGTTAGAGAATACCTTTTGATGACTTCGAGATTAACTTTGATGAACAAAGATGTTTTGGAAAGTTTCTCTGAAGAACGAAGGTGACTCTGAGAATAACTTTTATGCCTTAGAGAACAACTTTGATGAGCAAGATTATCTTTAGATGTCTCTGAGAATAACTTTTATGTCTTAGAGAATAACTTTGATGAGCAAGATTAACTTTAGATGTCTCTGAGAATAACTTTTATAACATAGAAATTAACTTTAATGAACAAAAGTGAGTTACAAAATAACTTTGATGACTCTGTGAATAACATTTGATGACTTTGAGATTAACTTTGATAGCTCAGAATAACTTTGTGGACATGAGATTAACTTTAATGAACAAAGATGTCTTAGAAATTTTCTCTGATGAACGAAAGGTTACTTAGAGAATAACATTTTGATGACTGAGAATAACTTTTTGATGACTCTGAGAATAACTTTGAGGATGCGAGTAAATTTTTGAGTGTTTGAGAGAGTCTTTGATATCTCGAAGAGTCCCCTTGAGGTCTTAAAGGGTGTCTTTGATGTCTCAAAGGATGTCTTTGAGTGCAACTTTGATTTCTTTGAGTAAGTCCTTGATGTATTGAAGAGTAACTTTGATGTCTCGAAGAGTAACTTTGGTGTTACGGAGAGCACCTTTGACTATTTTTCTTACTTAACGACATATAATTTAGTTTGGAACAATGATGAATATGACTATTTTAGTGAAGTGAAAGGCTACTTTAGTTAAGAACAGTGTTGGAAAGAGGCTACACATGACTATTTCAGATGAGAGAAGTGATATTTCAGTTAAGAAATGACAAGGAAACATGATGAAGTAACTATTTTTTTTAGTTGACTGATGAATATTTTAGTTATGGAAAAAGACAAAACATGATGACAGTGACTATTTTAGTGCTCCACAAAGTATAAATGTCAGTTAAGAACGACGATGATAGATATCTTCGGTTATTTTTTCTTACTTGACGAAAACATAATGGCTGTTACGAAATGATGAATATGACTTTTCTGTTGATTGATGGATAATTTTAGTTATGAAATGACAATGAAACATGAAGAACACGGTTATTTTCTGATGACTAGGGAATAAGTTTAGTTATGAACAGTGTTGGAAAGATTCCTTTGACAATTTTTTAGCTAAGAGAAAGGTTGTTTTAGTTAAGAACAGTGTTGAACGAGGCTATTTCTGACTATTTTTAGTTGACTGGATAATAAGTTTAGTTGAGAAATGACGAAAGTGACTATGTTTTTTAGTTGATTGGCGAAAGATTTTTTAGTTAAGAAGTTACAAGAAAGGTTTGTCTTTTGTAAATTTGGAACTGAATAAAGTGTAGATTTGTTTAAGAACGGGGTTGGTAGAACTATTAAGTTGACAACGAGAATTACTTTGACATAGTTTTGAAAATAAAACTTGGTGACTAAAATTGTTGAGGGAACTGTAATGCAGTATAATATTATTTGACAAAGAACTAGTTAGTGAATAGAAGAAACAAAGAACATAAAAAATTGAGGTTAAGTAGGGGAATGAACACAGTGAACATACGGTGAACACAGAAAACATGTAAGAAAAAGTTGATGAATAGAGTGAACATGCAGGGAATATGAACTTATAGAGAATATTAAGACATGATAAGGAACATAGGGAATACAAAGAATGAACGCTGAACATGTGAAGAACAAGCTAAGAACATTGAGAACATGAATATTGAGTATAAAAGTTATACAGAGAACATATGATGCACATGAAAATATGACAAAGAACATAGTGAACATACGGGGAAAACGGCAGAAAAAATTTGAACTGAGCATGCTGTGAACATTTATAGAACATGGAATGAACACAGAAAACATGGAAAAAATGTGAAGAACACAGCTGAATATAGAGAAAATATGCAAATACAGGGGGACAAGAGCTGGAGCTCGGTAACTGACTTGATCTTATTTACTACGTCTGAAATATGACTTTAAAATTTCAGGGGGATTGGACTGCTAGTAGCGAAAATGTGGTCTCTGTCAAATTTGGGTCTTTAATTGGACTCTGATTAATTTCGATCATGAACTGGACTCTGAATATTTTGGCACAAAGTGAACTCTGGGGAATTTTCGGTATAACCTGGACTCTGACGAAAATTGGGTATAAAATGGACTCTGTCAAATTTTCACAGATTACAGGACACTGATGAAATTTGCTCTCAAAGTAGACTCTGGCGAATTTCTGTTGATAATTGGACTCTGATGAAATATGAGCTTAAAACTGTCTCTGACGAATTTTGCTCTCAAAGTAGACTCTGGCGAATTTCTGTTGATAATTGGACTCTGATGAAATATGAGCTTAAAACTGGGCTCTGTTCAATTTTGGTCTTTACAGATGAAATAGCCGTAAATGGATATAAAACTAAATGTTATGGATAAGTTGTCTGTTTTCCTTAACAAAACATCTAAGACAATATTCTCTGAAAATGGTCCTTTTACAAATTAGGTCATAAACATATAAATAAACTTCTATGATTATTTGAAACTCTGAAAATAGCTGTAAGGAAATAGGAGGAGAGAGAGAGAGAGAGGGACGGTCCAGATATTATTATGGAGAAGATAAGATACGATTACCGAGGTGACCTGAAGGCCGCGTCTGGCTGACGTCTAAAGTAAACACAGGTGAGGCGACAGATTGCTATTTCTCCCATAAGACCTTAACAAACTTCTAAGTCTCGGAAATTATTTTTCTCATAAGAATTCCATACTTCTAAAATCTCGGAAATTACTCACTCATAAGAAATCCTTAATCCCAAATCTGTGACTCCCCAAATTTGCCTGAAAACCATGGCAGTCCACAGAGGATTTTGGAACCTGAAAACCCTGGCTCCCACACGGGATTTTGGACCTGAAAACCATGGCTCCCACAGAGGATTTTTTCCCTTTGGACCTGAAAACCATGGCTCCTACATGGGATTTTCTAAATTTACCTGAAAACTATGGCTCACACAGACGGATTTTGTAAGTTGAAAACATATAAAATATGTCCGTAGAGTTCTCCTGAAAACCCTAAAGCGCTACATACTATATTTGAATTTCTCCCATAAGGCCTTAACAAACTTCTAAGTCTCGGAAATTATTTTTCTCATAAGAATTCCATACTTCTAAAATCTGTGACACAAAATTTACCTGAAAACCCTGGCTTACACAGACACGATATTGCCCAGAAAAAAAAATATCGTCTGTGAGATGTACATCTCACAGGGGTCCTCTCGCCAAAAAAAATATAGTCTGTGAGATGTACTCCCTACTACTGGTATTATGTCAGTGACGGGTCTGGTGGGAGGGTATTATGCCAGTGACGGGTCTGGTGGGAGGGTATTATGCCAGTGACGGGTCTGGTGGGAGGGTATTATGTCAGTGACGGGTCTGGTGGGAGGGTATTATGTCAGTGACGGGTCTGGTGGGAGGGTATTATGTCAGTGACGGGTCTGGTGGAGGGTATTATGTCAGTGACGGGTCTGGTGGGAGGGTATTATGTCAGTGACGGGTCTGGTGGAGGGTATTATGTCAGTGACGGGTCTGGTGGGAGGGTATTATGTCAGTGACGGGTCTGGTGGAGGGTATTATGTCAGTGACGGGTCTGGTGGGAGGGTATTATGTCAGTGACGGGTCTGGTGGAGGGTATTATGTCAGTGACGGGTCTGGTGGGAGGGTATTATGTCAGTGACGGGTCTGGTGGAGGGTATTATGTCAGTGACGGGTCTGGTGGAGGGTATTATGCCAGTGACGGGTCTGGTGGGAGGGTATTATGTCAGTGACGGGTCTGGTGGAGGGTATTATGCCAGTGACGGGTCTGGTGGAGGGTATTATGCCAGTGACGGGTCTGGTGGAGGGTATTATGTCAGTGACGGGTCTGGTGGAGGGTATTATGTCAGTGACGGGTCTGGTGGAGGGTATTATGCCAGTGACGGGTCTGGTGGAGGGTATTATGTCAGTGACGGGTCTGGTGGGAGGGTATTATGTCAGTGACGGGTCTGGTGGAGGGTATTATGTCAGTGACGGGTCTGGTGGGAGGGTATTATGTCAGTGACGGGTCTGGTGGAGGGTATTATGTCAGTGACGGGTCTGGTGGAGGGTATTATGCCAGTGACGGGTCTGGTGGGAGGGTATTATGTCAGTGACGGGTCTGGTGGAGGGTATTATGCCAGTGACGGGTCTGGTGGAGGGTATTATGCCAGTGACGGGTCTGGTGGAGGGTATTATGTCAGTGACGGGTCTGGTGGAGGGTATTATGTCAGTGTCGGGTCTGGTGGAGGGTATTATGCCAGTGACGGGTCTGGTGGAGGGTATTATGCCAGTGACGGGTCTGGTGGGAGGGTATTATGTCAGTGACGGGTCTGGTGGAGGGTATTATGTCAGTGACGGGTCTGGTGGAGGGTATTATGCCAGTGACGGGTCTGGTGGAGGGTATTATGTCAGTGACGGGTCTGGTGGGAGGGTATTATGTCAGTGACGGGTCTGGTGGGAGGGTATTATGTCAGTGACGGGTCTGGTGGAGGGTATTATGTCATTGACGGGTCTGGGGGAGGGTATTATGTCAGTGACGGGTCTGATGGGAGGGTATTATGTCAGTGACGGGTCTGGTGGAGGGTATTATGTCAGTGACGGGTCTGGTGGAGGGTATTATGTCAGTGACGGGTCTGGTGGAGGGTATTTTGTCAGTGACGGGTCTGGTGGGAGGGTATTATGCCAGTGACGGGTCTGGTGGGAAGGTCTGGTGGGAGGGTATTATACCAGTGACGGGTCTGGTGGAGGGTATTATGTCAGTGACGGGTCTGGTGGGAGGGTATTATGTCAGTGACGGGTCTGGTGGGAGGGTATTATGTCAGTGACGGGTCTGGTGGGAGGGTATTATGTCAGTGACGGGTCTGGTGGAGGGTATTATGCCAGTGACGGGTCTGGTGGAGGGTATTATGTCAGTGACGGCTCTGGTGGAGGGTATTATGTCAGTGACGGGTCTGGTGGGAGGGTATTATGTCAGTGACGGGTCTGGTGGGAGGGTATTATGTCAGTGACGGGTCTGGTGGAGGGTATTATGTCAGTGACGGGTCTGGTGGAGGGTATTATGTCAGTGACGGGTCTGGTGGAGGGTATTATGTCAGTGACGGGTCAGGTGGAGGGTATTATGCCAGTGACGGGTCTGGTGGAGGGTATTATGTCAGTGACGGGTCTGGTGGAGGGTATTATGTCAGTGACGGGTCTGGTGGAGGGTATTATGCCAGTGACGGGTCTGGTGGGAGGGTATTATGTCAGTGACGGGTCTGGTGGGAGGGTATTATGTCAGTGACGGGTCTGGTGGAGGGTATTATGTCAGTGACGGGTCTGGTGGAGGGTATTATGCCAGTGACGGGTCTGGTGGGATGGTATTATGTCAGTGACGGGTCTGGTGGGAGGGTATTATGCCAGTGACGGGTCTGGTGGGAGGGCATTATGCCAGTGACGGGTCTGGTGGGAGGGTATTATGTCAGTGACGGGTCTGGTGGAGGGTATTATGTCAGTGACGGGTCTGGTGGAGGGTATTATGCCAGTGACGGGTCTGGTGGAGGGTATTATGTCAGTGACGGGTCTGGTGGAGGGTATTATGCCAGTGACGGGTCTG
This sequence comes from Procambarus clarkii, assembly GCF_040958095.1. Lineage (NCBI taxonomy): Eukaryota > Metazoa > Arthropoda > Malacostraca > Decapoda > Cambaridae > Procambarus > Procambarus clarkii. The sequence continues at coordinate 328,788 of NW_027189238.1, read as the reverse complement.
GTGGAGGGTATTATGCCAGTGACGGGTCTGGTGGAGGGTATTATGTCAGTGACGGGTCTGGTGGAGGGTATTATGTCAGTGACGGGTCTGGTGGAGGGTATTATGCCAGTGACGGGTCTGGTGGAGGGTATTATGTCAGTGACGGGTCTGGTGGGAGGGTATTATGTCAGTGACGGGTCTGGTGGAGGGTATTATGTCAGTGACGGGTCTGGTGGAGGGTATTATGTCAGTGACGGGTCTGGTGGAGGGTATTATGTCAGTGACGGGTCTGGTGGAGGGTATTATGCCAGTGACGGGTCTGGTGGGAGGGTATTATGTCAGTGACGGGTCTGGTGGAGGGTATTATGCCAGTGACGGGTCTGGTGGAGGGTATTATGCCAGTGACGGGTCTGGTGGAGGGTATTATGTCAGTGACGGGTCTGGTGGAGGGTATTATGTCAGTGTACGGGTCTGGTGGAGGGTATTATGTCCAGTGACGGGTCTGGTGGAGGGTATTATGCCAGTGACGGGTCTGGTGGGAGGGTATTATGTCAGTGACGGGTCTGGTGGAGGGTATTATGTCAGTGACGGGTCTGGTGGAGGGTATTATGCCAGTGACGGGTCTGGTGGAGGGTATTATGTCAGTGACGGGTCTGGTGGGAGGGTATTATGTCAGTGACGGGTCTGGTGGAGGGTATTATGTCAGTGACGGGTCTGGTGGAGGGTATTATGTCAGTGACGGGTCTGGTGGATGGGTATTATGTCAGTGACGGGTCTGGTGGAGGGTATTATGCCAGTGACGGGTCTGGTGGAGGGTATTATGCCAGTGACGGGTCTGGTGGATGGTATTATGTCAGTGACGGGTCTGGTGGAGGGTATTATGTCATTGACGGGTCTGGTGGAGGGTATTATGTCAGTGACGGGTCTGTGGGAGGGTATTATGTCAGTGACGGGTCTGGTGGAGGGTATTATGTCAGTGACGGGTCTGGTGGAGGGTATTATGTCAGTGACGGGTCTGGTGGAGGGTATTATGTCAGTGACGGGTCTGGTGGGAGGGTATTATGTCAGTGACGGGTCTGGTGGGAGGGTATTATGTCAGTGACGGGTCTGGTGGAGGGTATTATGTCAGTGACGGGTCTGGTGGAGGGTATTATGTCAGTGACGGGTCTGGTGGAGGGTATTATGTCAGTGACGGGTCTGGTGGAGGGTATTATGTCAGTGACGGGTCTGGTGGAGGGTATTATGTCAGTGACGGGTCTGGTGGAGGGTATTATGTCAGTGACGGGTCTGGTGGAGGGTATTATGTCAGTGACGGGTCTGGTGGGAGGGTATTATGTCAGTGACGGGTCTGGTGGGAGGGTATTATGTCAGTGACGGGTCTGGTGGAGGGTATTATGTCAGTGACGGGTCTGGTGGAGGGTATTATGTCAGTGACGGGTCTGGTGGAGGGTATTATGTCAGTGACGGGTCTGGTGGAGGGTATTATGCCAGTGACGGGTCTGGTGGAGGGTATTATGTCAGTGACGGGTCTGGTGGAGGGTATTATGTCAGTGACGGGTCTGGTGGAGGGTATTATGTCAGTGACGGGTCTGGTGGAGGGTATTATGTCAGTGACGGGTCTGGTGGAGGGTATTATGTCAGTGACGGGTCTGGTGGAGGGTATTATGTCAGTGACGGGTCTGGTGGAGGGTATTATGTCCAGTGACGGGTCTGGTGGAGGGTATTATGTCAGTGACGGGTCTGGTGGAGGGTATTATGTCCAGTGACGGGTCTGGTGGAGGGTATTATGCCAGTGACGGGTCTGGTGGAGGGTATTATGTCAGTGACGGGTCTGGTGGAGGGTATTATGTCAGTGACGGGTCTGGTGGAGGGTATTATGCCAGTGACGGGTCTGGTGGAGGGTATTATGTCAGTGACGGGTCTGGTGGAGGGTATTATGTCAGTGACGGGTCTGGTGGAGGGTATTATGCCAGTGACGGGTCTGGTGGGAGGGTATTATGTCAGTGACGGGTCTGGTGGAGGGTATTATGTCAGTGACGGGTCTGGTGGAGGGTATTATGTCAGTGACGGGTCTGGTGGAGGGTATTATGTCAGTGACGGGTCTGGTGGGAGGGTATTATGTCAGTGACGGGTCTGGTGGAGGGTATTATGTCAGTGACGGGTCTGGTGGAGGGTATTATGTCAGTGACGGGTCTGGTGGAGGGTATTATGTCAGTGACGGGTCTGGTGGAGGGTATTATGCCAGTGACGGGTCTGGTGGAGGGTATTATGCCAGTGACGGGTCTGGTGGAGGGTATTATGTCAGTGACGGGTCTGGTGGAGGGTATTATGTCAGTGACGGGTCTGGTGGAGGGTATTATGTCAGTGACGGGTCTGGTGGGAGGGTATTATGTCAGTGACGGGTCTGGTGGAGGGTATTATGTCAGTGACGGGTCTGGTGGAGGGTATTATGTCAGTGACGGGTCTGGTGGAGGGTATTATGTTCAGTGACGGGTCTGGTGGGAGGGTATTATGCCAGTGACGGGGGGTCTGGTGGGAGGGTATTATACCAGTGACGGGTCTGGTGGAGGGTATTATGTCAGTGACGGGTCTGGTGGGAGGGTATTATGTCAGTGACGGGTCTGGTGGGAGGGTATTATGTCAGTGACGGGTCTGGTGGAGGGTATTATGCAGTGACGGGTCTGGTGGAGGGTATTATGTCAGTGACGGGTCTGGTGGAGGGTATTATGTCAGTGACGGGTCTGGTGGGAGGGTATTATGTCAGTGACGGGTCTGGTGGGAGGGTATTATGTCAGTGACGGGTCTGGTGGAGGGTATTATGTCAGTGACGGGTCTGGTGGAGGGTATTATGTCAGTGACGGGTCTGGTGGAGGGTATTATGTCAGTGACAGGTCTGGTGGAGGGTATTATGCCAGTGACGGGTCTGGTGGAGGGTATTATGTCAGTGACGGGTCTGGTGGAGGGTATTATGTCAGTGACGGGTCTGGTGGAGGGTATTATGCCAGTGACGGGTCTGGTGGGAGGGTATTATGTCAGTGACGGGTCTGGTGGGAGGGTATTATGTCAGTGACGGGTCTGGTGGAGGGTATTATGTCAGTGACGGGTCTGGTGGAGGGTATTATGCCAGTGACGGGTCTGGTGGGAGGGTATTATGTCAGTGACGGGTCTGGTGGAGGGTATTATGCCAGTGACGGGTCTGGTGGGAGGGTATTATGCCAGTGACGGGTCTGGTGGGAGGGTATTATGTCAGTGACGGGTCTGGTGGAGGGTATTATGCCAGTGACGGGTCTGGTGGAGGGTATTATGTCAGTGACGGGTCTGGTGGGAGGGTATTATGCCAGTGACGGGTCAGGTGGGAGGGTCTGGTGGGAGGGTATTATACCAGTGACGGGTCTGGTGGAGGGTATTATGTCAGTGACGGGTCTGGTGGGAGGGTATTATGTCAGTGACGGGTCTGGTGGAGGGTATTATGCCAGTGACGGGTCTGGTGGAGGGTATTATGCCAGTGACGGGTCTGGTGGAGGGTATTATGTCAGTGACGGGTCTGGTGGGAGGGTATTATGCCAGTGACGGGTCTGGTGGAGGGTATTATGTCAGTGACGGGTCTGGTGGAAGGGTATTATGTCAGTGACGGGTCTGGTGGAGGGTATTATGTCAGTGACGGGTCTGGTGGAGGGTATTATGTCAGTGACGGGTCTGGTGGAGGGTATTATGCCAGTGACGGGTCTGGTGGAGGGTATTATGCCAGTGACGGGTCTGGTGGAGGGTATTATGTCCAGTGACGGGTCTGGTGGAGGGTATTATGTCAGTGACGGGTCTGGTGGAGGGTATTATGTCAGTGACGGGTCTGGTGGAGGGTATTATGTCAGTGACGGGTCTGGTGGGAGGGTATTATGTCAGTGACGGGTCTGGTTGGAGGGTATTATGTCCAGTGACGGGTCTGGTGGAGGGCATTATGTCAGTGACGGGTCTGGTGGAGGGTATTATGTCAGTGACGGGTCTGGTGGAGGGTATTATGTCAGTGACGGGTCTGGTGGAGGGTATTATGTCAGTGACGGGTCTGGTGGAGGGCATTATGTCAGTGACGGGTCTGGTGGAGGGTATTATGTCAGTGACGGGTCTGGTGGAGGGTATTATGCCAGTGACGGGTCTGGTGGTGGGTATTATGCCAGTGACGGGTCTGGTGGAGGGTATTATGTCAGTGACGGGTCTGGTGGAGGGTATTATGTCAGTGACGGGTCTGGTGGAGGGTATTATGTCAGTGACGGATCTGGTGGAGGGTATTATGTCAGTGACGGGTCTGGTGGAGGGTATTATGTCAGTGACGGGTCTGGTGGAGGGTATTATGTCAGTGACGGGTCTGGTGGGAGGGTATTATGTCAGTGACGGGTCTGGTGGGAGGGTATTATGTCAGTGACGGGTCTGGTGGAGGGTATTATGTCAGTGACGGGTCTGGTGGAGGGTATTATGTCAGTGACGGGTCTGGTGGGAGGGTATTATGTCAGTGACGGGTCTGGTGGAGGGTATTATGTCAGTGACGGGTCTGGTGGGAGGGTATTATGTCAGTGACGGGTCTGGTGGAGGGTATTATGTCAGTGACGGGTCTGGTGGGAGGGTATTATGTCAGTGACGGGTCTGGTGGAGGGTATTATGTCAGTGACGGGTCTGGTGGGAGGGTATTATGTCAGTGACGGGTCTGGTGGAGGGTATTATGTCAGTGACGGGTCTGGTGGAGGGTATTATGCTAGTGACGGGTCTGGTGGGAGGGTATTATGTCAGTGACGGGTCTGGTGGAGGGTATTATGTCAGTGACGGGTCTGGTGGAGGGTATTATGTCAGTGACGGGTCTGGTGGAGGGTATTATGTCAGTGACGGGTCTGGTGGAGGGTATTATGTCAGTGACGGGTCTGGTGGAGGGTATTATGCCAGTGACGGGTCTGGTGGAGGGTATTATGTCAGTGACGGGTCTGGTGGAGGGTATTATGTCAGTGACGGGTCTGGTGGAGGGTATTATGTCAGTGACGGGTCTGGTGGAGGGTATTATGTCCAGTGACGGGTCTGGTGGAGGGTATTATGTCAGTGACGGGTCTGGTGGAGGGTATTATGTCAGTGACGGGTCTGGTGGAGGGTATTATGTCAGTGACGGGTCTGGTGGAGGGTATTATGTCAGTGACGGGTCTGGTGGAGGGTATTATGCCAGTGACGGGTCTGGTGGAGGGTATTATGTCAGTGACGGGTCTGGTGGAGGGTATTATGTCAGTGACGGGTCTGGTGGAGGGTATTATGCCAGTGACGGGTCTGGTGGAGGGTATTATGCCAGTGACGGGTCTGGTGGGAGGGTATTATGTCAGTGACGGGTCTGGTGGAGGGTATTATGTCAGTGACGGGTCTGGTGGAGGGTATTATGCCAGTGACGGGTCTGGTGGAGGGTATTATGTCAGTGACGGGTCTGGTGGAGGGTATTATGTCAGTGACGGGTCTGGTGGAGGGTATTATGTCAGTGACGGGTCTGGTGGAGGGTATTATGTCAGTGACGGGTCTGGTGGAGGGTATTATGTCAGTGACGGGTCTGGTGGAGGGTATTATGCTCAGTGACGGGTCTGGTGGAGGGTATTATGCCAGTGACGGGTCTGGTGGAGGGTATTATGTCAGTGACGGGTCTGGTGGAGGGTATTATGTCAGTGACGGGTCTGGTGGAGGGTATTATGTCAGTGACGGGTCTGGTGGGAGGGTATTATGTCCAGTGACGGGTCTGGTGGAGGGTATTATGTCAGTGACGGGTCTGGTGGAGGGTATTATGTCAGTGACGGGTCTGGTGGAGGGTATTATGTCAGTGACGGGTCTGGTGGGAGGGTATTATGTCAGTGACGGGTCTGTCTGGTGGAGGGTATTATGTCAGTGACGGGTCTGGTGGAGGGTATTATGTCAGTGACGGGTCTGGTGGGAGGGTATTATGTCAGTGACGGGTCTGGTGGGAGGGTATTATGTCAGTGACGGGTCTGGTGGAGGGTATTATGTCAGTGACGGGTCTGGTGGAGGGTATTATGCCAGTGACGGGTCTGGTGGAGGGTATTATGTCAGTGACGGGTCTGGTGGAGGGTATTATGTCAGTGACGGGTCTGGTGGGAGGGTATTATGTCAGTGACGGGTCTGGTGGGAGGGTATTATGTCAGTGACGGGTCTGGTGGAGGGTATTATGTCAGTGACGGGTCTGGTGGAGGGTATTATGTCAGTGACGGGTCTGGTGGAGGGTATTATGTCAGTGACGGGTCTGGTGGAGGGTATTATGCCAGTGACGGGTCTGGTGGAGGGTATTATGTCAGTGACGGGTCTGGTGGAGGGTATTATGTCAGTGACGGGTCTGGTGGAGGGTATTATGCCAGTGACGGGTCTGGTGGGAGGGTATTATGTCAGTGACGGGTCTGGTGGGAGGGTATTATCTCAGTGACGGGTCTGGTGGAGGGTATTATGTCAGTGACGGGTCTGGTGGAGGGTATTATGTCAGTGACGGGTCTGGTGGGAGGGTATTATGTCAGTGACGGGTCTGGTGGGAGGGTATTATGCCAGTGACGGGTCTGGTGGGAGGGTATTATGCCAGTGACGGGTCTGGTGGGAGGGTATTATGTCAGTGACGGGTCTGGTGGAGGGTATTATGTCAGTGACGGGTCTGGTGGAGGGTTATTATGCCAGTGACGGGTCTGGTGGAGGGTATTATGTCAGTGACGGGTCTGGTGGAGGGTATTATGCCAGTGACGGGTCTGGTGGAGGGTATTATGCCAGTGACGGGTCTGGTGGGAGGGTATTATGTCAGTGACGGGTCTGGTGGAGGGTATTATGTCAGTGACGGGTCTGGCTGGAGGGTATTATGTCAGTGACGGGTCTGGTGGAGGGTATTATGTCAGTGACGGGTCTGGTGGAGGGTATTATGTCAGTGACGGGTCTGGTGGAGGGTATTATGCCAGTGACGGGTCTGGTGGGAGGGTATTATGCCAGTGACGGGTCTGGTGGAGGGTATTATGTCAGTGACGGGTCTGGTGGAGGGTATTATGTCATTGACGGGTCTGGTGGAGGGTATTATGTCAGTGACGGGTCTGATGGAGGGTATTATGTCAGTGACGGGTCTGGTGGAGGGTATTATGTCAGTGACGGGTCTGGTGGAGGGTATTATGTCCAGTGACGGGTCTGGTGGAGGGTATTTATGTCAGTGACGGGTCTGGTGGAGGGTATTATGCCAGTGACGGGTCTGGTGGGAGGGTCTGGTGGGAGGGTATTATGTACCAGTGACGGGTCTGGTGGAGGGTATTATGTCAGTGACGGGTCTGGTGGGAGGGTATTATGTCAGTGACGGGTCTGGTGGAGGGTATTATGTCAGTGACGGGTCTGGTGGAGGGTATTATGTCAGTGACGGGTCTGGTGGAGGGTATTATGCCAGTGACGGGTCTGGTGGAGGGTATTATGTCAGTGACGGGTCTGGTTGGAGGGTATTATGTCAGTGACGGGTCTGGTGGAGGGTATTATGTCAGTGACGGGTCTGGTGGGAGGGTATTATGTCAGTGACGGGTCTGGTGGAGGGTATTATGTCAGTGACGGGTCTGGTGGAGGGTATTATGTCAGTGACGGGTCTGGTGGAGGGTATTATGTCAGTGACGGGTCTGGTGGAGGGTATTATGTCAGTGACGGGTCTGGTGGAGGGTATTATGTCAGTGACGGGTCTGGTGGAGGGTATTATGTCAGTGACGGGTCTGGTGGAGGGTATTATGTCAGTGACGGGTCTGGTGGAGGGTATTATGTCAGTGACGGGTCTGGTGGGAGGGTATTATGTCAGTGACGGGTCTGGTGGAGGGTATTATGTCAGTGACGGGTCTGGTGGAGGGTATTATGCCAGTGACGGGTCTGGTGGAGGGTATTATGTCAGTGACGGGTCTGGTGGGAGGGTATTATGCAGTGACGGGTCTGGTGGGAGGGTATTATGGCAGTGACGGGTCTGGTGGGAGGGTATTATGTCAGTGACGGGTCTGGTGGAGGGTATTATGTCAGTGACGGGTCTGGTGGAGGGTATTATGCCAGTGACGGGTCTGGTGGAGGGTATTATGTCAGTGACGGGTCTGGTGGGAGGGTATTATGCCAGTGACGGGTCAGGTGGGAGGGTCTGGTGGAGGGTATTATACCAGTGACGGGTCTGGTGGAGGGTATTATGTCAGTGACGGGTCTGTGGGAGGGTATTATGTCAGTGACGGGTCTGGTGGAGGGTATTATGCCAGTGACGGGTCTGGTGGAGGGTATTATGCCAGTGACGGGTCTGGTGGGAGGGTATTATGTCCAGTGACGGGTCTGGTGGAGGGTATTATGCCAGTGACGGGTCTGGTGGAGGGTATTATGTCAGTGACGGGTCTGGTGAAGGGTATTATGTCAGTGACGGGTCTGGTGGAGGGTATTATGTCAGTGACGGGTCTGGTGGAGGGTATTATGTCAGTGACGGGTCTGGTGGAGGGTATTATGCCAGTGACGGGTCTGGTGGAGGGTATTATGCCAGTGACGGGTCTGGTGGAGGGTATTATGCCAGTGACGGGTCTGGTGGGATGGTATTATGTCAGTGACGGGTCTGGTGGAGGGTATTATGTCAGTGACGGGTCTGGTGGGAGGGTATTATGTCAGTGACGGGTCTGGTGGAGGGTATTATGTCAGTGACGGGTCTGGTGGAGGGTATTATGTCAGTGACGGGTCTGGTGGGAGGGTATTATGCCAGTGACGGGTCTGGTGGGAGGGTCTGGTGGGAGGGTATTATACCAGTGACGGGTCTGGTGGAAGGAATTATGTCAGTGACGGGTCTGGTGGAGGGTATTATGTCAGTGACGGGTCTGGTGGGAGGGTATTATGCCAGTGACGGGTCTGGTGGGAGGGTCTGGTGGGAGGGTATTATACCAGTGACGGGTCTGGTGGAGGGTATTATGTCAGTGACGGGTCTGGTGGAGGGTATTATGTCCAGTGACGGGTCTGGTGGAGGGTATTATGCAGTGACGGGTCTGGTGGAGGGTATTATGCCAGTGACGGGTCTGGTGGAGGGTATTATGCCCGTGACGGGTCTGGTGGAGGGTATTATGCCAGAGACGGGTCTGGTGGAGGGTATTATGTCAGTGACGGGTCTGGTGGAGGGTATTATGTCAGTGACGGGTCTGGTGGAGGGTATTATGTCAGTGACGGGTCTGGTGGAGGGTATTATGCCAGTGACGGGTCTGGTGGAGGGTATTATGCCAGTGACGGGTCTGGTGGGAGGGTATTATGCCAGTGACGGGTCTGGTGGAGGGTATTATGCCAGTGACGGGTCTGGTGGAGGGTATTATGCCAGTGACGGGTCTGGAGGAAGGGTATTATGCCAGTGACGGGTCTGGTGGGAGGGTATTATGTCAGTGACGGGTCTGGTGGGAGGGTATTATGTCAGTGACGGGTCTGGTGGGGGGTATTATACCAGTGACGGGTCTGGTGGAGGGTATTATGTCAGTGACGGGTCTGGTGGAGGGTATTATGTCAGTGACGGGTCTGGTGGAGGGTATTATGTCAGTGACGGGTCTGGTGGAGGGTATTATGTCAGTGACGGGTCTGGTGGGAGGGTATTATGTCAGTGACGGGTCTGGTGGAGGGTATTATGTCAGTGACGGGTCTGGTGGGAGGGTATTATGTCCAGTGACGGGTCTGGTGGAGGGTATTATGTCAGGTGACGGGTCTGGTGGAGGGTATTATGTCAGTGACGGGTCTGGTGGAGGGTATTATGTCAGTGACGGGTCTGGTGGAGGGTATTATAGCCAGTGACGGGTCTGGTGGAGGGTATTATGTCAGTGACGGGTCTGGTGGAGGGTATTATGTCAGTGACGGGTCTGGTGGAGGGTATTATGTCAGTGACGGGTCTGGTGGGAGGGTATTATGCCAGTGACGGGTCTGGTGGGAGGGTATTATGGTATTACCAGTGACGGGTCTGGTGGAGGGTATTATGTCAGTGACGGGTCTGGTGGGAGGGTATTATGTATGTGACGGGTCTGGTGGAGGGTATTATGCCAGTGACGGGTCTGGTGGAGGGTATTATGTCAGTGACGCGTCTGGTGGGAGGGTATTATACCAGTGACGGGTCTGGTGGAGGGTATTATGTCAGTGACGGGTCTGGTGGAGGGTATTATGTCAGTGACGGGTCTGGTGGGCGGGTATTATGTCAGTGACGGGTCTGGTGGAGGATATTATGTCAGTGACGGGTCTGGTGGGAGGATATTATGTCAGTGACGGGTCTGGTGGAGGGTATTATGTCAGTGACGGGTCTGGTGGAGGGTATTATGTCAGTGACGGGTCTGGTGGGAGGGTATTATGTCAGTGACGGGTCTGGTGGAGGGTATTATGTCAGTGACGGGTCTGGTGGGAGGGTATTATGACAGTGACGGGTCTGGTGGAGGGTATTATGCCAGTGACGGGTCTGGTGGAGGGTATTATGCCAGTGACGGGTCTGGTGGGAGGGTATTATGTCAGTGACTTGTCTGGTGGAGGGTATTATGTCAGTGACGGGTCTGGTGGGAGGGTATTATGTCAGTGACGGGTCTGGTGGAGGGTATTATGTCAGTGACGGGTCTGGTGGAGGGTATTATGTCAGTGACGGGTCTGGTGGAGGGTATTATGCCAGTGACGGGTCTGGTGGAGGGTATTATGTCAGTGACGGGTCTGGTGGAGGGTATTATGTCAGTGACGGGTCCTGGTGGAGGGTATTATGTCAGTGACGGGTCTGGTGGAGGGTATTATGTCAGTGACGGGTCTGGTGGAGGGTATTATGTCAGTGACGGGTCTGGTGGAGGGTATTATGTCCAGTGACGGGTCTGGTGGAGGGTATTATGTCAGTGACGGGTCCTGGTGGAGGGTATTATGTCAGTGACGGGTCTGGTGGAGGGTATTATGTCAGTGACGGGTCTGGTGGGAGGGTATTATGTCAGTGACGGGTCTGGTGGAGGGTATTATGTCAGTGACGGGTCTGGTGGAGGGTATTATGCCAGTGACGGGTCTGGTGGAGGGTATTATGTCCAGTGACGGGTCTGGTGGAGGGTATTATGTCAGTGACGGGTCTGGTGGAGGGTATTATGTCAGTGACGGTCTGGTGGAGGGTATTATGTCAGTGACGGGTCTGGTGGGAGGGTATTATGTCAGTGACGGGTCTGGTGGAGGGTATTATGTCAGTGACGGGTCTGGTGGAGGGTATTATGCAGTGACGGGTCTGGTGGGAGGGTATTATGTCAGTGACGGGTCTGGTGGAGGGTATTATGTCAGTGACGGGTCTGGTGGAGGGTATTATGTCAGTGACGGGTCTGGTGGGAGGGTATTATTCAGTGACGGGTCTGGTGGGAGGTATTATGTCAGTGACGGGTCTGGTGGGAGGGTATTATGCAGTGACGGGTCTGGTGTAGGGTATTATGTCAGTGACGGGTCTGGTGGAGGGTATTATGTCAGTGACGGGTCTGGTGGAGGGTATTATGCCAGTGACGGGTCTGGTGGAGGGTATTATGCCAGTGACGGGTCTGGTGGAGGTATTATGTCAGTGACGGGTCTGGTGGAGGGTATTATGCCAGTGACGGGTCTGTGGAGGGTATTATGTCAGTGACGGGTCTGGTGGAGGGTATTATGTCAGTGACGGGTCTGGTGGAGGGTATTATGTCAGTGACGGGTCTGGTGGGAGGGTATTATGCCAGTGAGACGGGTCTGGTGGAGGGTATTATGTCAGTGACGGGTCTGGTGGAGGGTATTATGTCAGTGACGGGTCTGGTGGGAGGGTATTATGCCAGTGACGGGTCTGGTGGGAGGGTATTATGTCAGTGACGGGTCTGGTGGAGGGTATTATGTCAGTGACGGGTCTGGTGGGAGGGTATTATGTCAGTGACGGGTCTGGTTGGAGGGTATTATGTCAGTGAGGGTCTGGTGGAGGGTATTATGTCAGTGACGGGTCTGGTGGAGGGTATTATGTCAGTGACGGGTCTGGTGGAGGGTATTATGCCAGTGACGGGTCTGGTAGGAGGTATTATGTCAGTGACGGGTCTGGTGGAGGGTAATTATGTCAGTGACGGTCTGGTGGAGGGTATTATGTCCAGTGACGGGTCTGGTGGAGGGTATTATGTCCAGTGACGGGTCCTGGTGGAGGGTATTATGTCAGTGACGGTCTGGTGGAGGGTATTATGTCAGTGACGGGTCTGGTGGGAGGGTATATGCCAGTGAACGGGTCTGGTGGAGGGTATTATGTCAGTGACGGGTCTTGGTGGAGGGTATTATGTCAGTGAGCGGGTCTGGCTGGGAGGGTTTATGTCAGTGACGGGTCTGGTGGAGGGTATTATGTCAGTGACGGGTCTGGTGGAGGGTATTATGTCAAGTGACGGGTCTGGTGGGAGGGTATTATGTCAGTGACGGGTCTGGTGGGAAGGGTATTATGCCAGTGACGGGTCTGGTGGAGGGTAATTATGTCAGTGACGGGTCTGGTGGAGGGAATTATGTCAGTGACGGGTCTGGTGGAGGGTATTATGTCAGTGACGGGTCTGGTGGAGGGTATTATGTCAGTGACGGGTCTGGTGGAGGGGTATTATGTCAGTGACGGGTCCTGGTGGAGGGTATTATGTCCAGTGACGGGTCTGGTGGGAGGGGTATTATGCCAGTGACGGGTCTGGGGTGAGGGATATTATGTCAGTGACGGGTCTTGGTGGAGGGTATTATGTCAGTGACGGGTCTGGTGGAGGGTATTATGGTCAGTGACGGGTCTGGTGGAGGGTATTATGCCAGTGACGGTCTGGTGGAGGGTATTATGTCAGTGACGGGTCTGGTGGAGGGTATTATGTCAGTGCGGGTCCTGGTGGAGGGTATTATGTCAGTGACGGGTCTGGTGGAGGGAATTATGTCAGTGACGGGTCTGGTGGAGGGTATTATGTCATGACGGGTCTGGTGGAGGGTATTATGTCAGTGACGGGTCTGTGGGAGGGTATTATGTCCTAGTGACGGGTCCTGGTGGGAGGGTATTATGTCAGTGACGGGTCTGGTGGAGGGTATTATGTCAGTGACGGGTCTGGTGGAGGGTATTATGTCAGTGACGGGTCTGGTGGAGGGTATTATGTCAGTGACGGGTCTGGTGGAGGGTATTATGTCAGTGACGGGTCTGGTGGAGGGTATTATGTCAGTGACGGGTCTGGTGGAAGAGGGTATTATGTCCAGTGACGGGTCTGGTGGAGGGTATTATAGTCAGTGACGGGTCTGGTGGAGGGTATTATGTCAGTGACGGGTCTGGTGGAGGGTATTATGTCAGTGACGGGTCTGGTGGGAGGGTATTATGCAAGTGACGGGTCTGGTGGAGGGTATTAATGTCCAGTGACGGGTCTGGTGGGAGGGTATTATGTCAGTGACGGGTCTGGTGGAGGGTATTATGTCAGTGACGGGTCTGGTGGAGGGTATTATGTCAGTGACGGGTCTGGTGGAGGGTATTATGTCATGACGGGTCTGGTGGAGGGTATTATGTCAGTGACGGGTCTGGTGGAGGGTATTATGTCAGTGACGGGTCTGGTGGAGGGTATTATGTCAGTGACGGGTCTGGTGGAGGGTATTATGTCAGTGACGGGTCTGGTGGAGGGTATTATGTCAGTGACGGGTCTGGTGGAGGGTATTATGTCAGTGACGGGTCTGGTGGAGGGTATTATGTCAGTGACGGGTCTGGTGGAGGGTATTATGTCAGTGACGGGTCTGGTGGAGGGTATTATGTCAGTGACGGGTCTGGTGGAGGGTATTATGTCAGTGACGGGTCTGGTGGAGGGTATTATGTCAGTGACGGGTCTGGTGGAGGGTATTATGTCAGTGACGGGTCTGGTGGAGGGTATTATGTCAGTGACGGGTCTGGTGGAGGGTATTATGTCAGTGACGGGTCTGGTGGAGGGTATTATGTCAGTGACGGGTCTGGTGGAGGGTATTATGTCAGTGACGGGTCTGGTGGAGGGTATTATGTCAGTGACGGGTCTGGTGGAGGGTATTATGTCAGTGACGGGTCTGGTGGAGGGTATTATGTCAGTGACGGGTCT